>NW_028227264.1:23465000-23697500 GCF_978045245.1 Mus caroli
TGTTTTTGAGACAGGGTTTCTCTGTATAGCCCTGGCTGTCCTGGAACTCACTCTGTAGACCAGGCTAGCCTTGAACTCCAAAATCTGTCTGCCTCTACCTCCCAAGTGCTGGGATTAAAGGAATGTACCACCACTGCCTGGCCTCTTTTACCAATCTTGATGACCTGAATTCAATCTCCAGATCCCCACAGTGGAGATAACTGACTCCCATAAATTATCTTCTAACTCAACTAACTAAAAGTAACATATCCAAATCCTCATGGGAATATATAACTAATCGATTATTAGTCAGTCAGTGGTTTGTCTTGTTTTGGCTATGTCTATTCTAGCCCATGGATCAATTATTTGATTATAGTCTCCTAGACCTGGGAAATCAGGCAGAGAAGCTTGGCTTGCTGTAGGCAGTGAGCCTATGGAAGAGATATCACCTTTCTTGGAAAATACTTATAAGAATAAATATATGATTTTCCATCATCCTTTTCCTGCTGCCATGGTGACCAAGAACACTGCATAGCCAAAAGACACCCATCCCTGGTTCTTGTGTTAGGATAGCACAGATAAGCTACTGGCTGAATCAAAATGGTCATGAATGAGTAAGAAAGTTTGGGTTATTTAAGATCACCGAGAGCTGGGGTTGCTTGTTATTGCATGGATCCAATTCTAACTGATACAAGTGAGGATAGTAGTAGTCTAGTACCGCTTGTAAAGAAAAGAAACAAAAAAATTAAGAAGTTGGTAAAATAGGGAGGTAGTTCTATGGCCTGAATATTTGTCCCCAAAATGTTTGTTAAAATTTAACTGTCAATGTGGTCATTTTAAGAAGGTGAGTTTGGGGCCATGGCTATCATTAGGGCACTATGCTCTTGGGAAGGGTTGGTATTCTTACAAAAGATGTTTCATATAGCAGTTGTCCCTTCTGCCTTTTGTTCTCTGCAGCCTGAGGACGTTGACAAGGCAGAGCAGCCTTGCCAAGACGCAAAACCTCCCATCATCTTCATCTTGGTCTCCCTAGCCTCTAGAATGTGAGAAATACATTCCCATCGTTTATAAATTATTTAGTCTGTGTGTTTTGTTATAGCAGCAAGGTTTAATTAAGACAGGTGGTGTCACTGGGATTAATGTCTGATACTGCGGCTTAAAGAAATAAAGGAAATTCATTTCATGGATCCACAAAGATTCCCTTCTGTGGCTTTACTCTACACTTTCCACAATGTTATGTGATAAAACAATCTAATTAGAGACTTCCTCATTTAAAGAAGTGAAACCTATTGTGGCTCAATATATGGCCAAAAGTAGAATATGAGCCTGAATTCATGCATGTGCCTGAACCCATGCCATGCTGGTCATTTCTCAAACCACCACTAATACTCTGAATTGACTAAGGGTCTGGTCCTAACTCTCAATAGCTGTGACTCTCAGGAGATAACTGGCCTATGGCTTCAGGAATTGATTTGTAAAGTGGGGATCTTGGCCCTCTCTTACTCACAGGTTTCTCTGAGCTGTGCTGAACATAAAGGATCTGTAATAAGCCACTAGTAGAATCAATAACTTCAGCTAGGGTGGTAGGTGTCGGGGTATGGATTATAATAAATTTATATTCACCTTCTTTTAGGAGAAAACCTCTTTGGTTATCTGGAATAGATGGAAATGTTTCTAAATATAATATTCACAATGGAATTCATTGTTCCAGGCTCCTCAAAGAGTATTAAACAATAATTTAATTTTCTCTTCATGACTCAGAGTTATTTTGCTTTGTTTTGATTTTGAATATCAGCTATGACTTGAATGTCTGCCTTACCCTAAGAACTGAGTGAAAAGCCAAGATTCCTGAAGGAGCTTGTATTCAGAAAGAGGAACTAGTGTTAAGGTAGAGCTTAGAAATAGAGAATGGGCTAAGCACAAGCGAAACCCTGGGTTCAGTCTCCAGTCCCAGCACATGTGCACTCATCTGCACACACACGTACACACACACACACACACACACACACACACACACACACACACACACACAGGCAAGGCTGTAATCCTATCACTGGATTAAGCTGGTCTGTCTATCCATGCAAATAAAGGCCACAGGAGTTGAGAGAGAGCAGTCTAAGCTCACTAGGTTAATAGCACCACTGGTGCTGTCTGCAGCTGCCCTTCACTGGTAAGTTCTCATTGGAGGGTTCTAAGACACTGTGTCCTAGACATGAATAACCAAATAATGATGCTGCTGTTGCTAGTATTATTTACTGTATTAGGAATCTAGAATTTCCTTAAAATCTTTCATAATTGCAATAACGGAGATGGGAAGATTTGCCCATATGAGTGCAGCTATGCTGGCTGGGATCCTGATCTGTGTAAATGGAGAAAAGGAACTGAATCGTCATTTTCCACTCACTTCTTTGTTCTTCACTGTAGATGGAATGTGATCACCTACTTCAAGCTTTTTGTGCCTTCACCCCCCGCCATGATAGACTAACATATCCTTCAAGTGTGAGCAGGAACAAACCTTTGTTTCCTAAGTTGCTCTGTCAGAATATTTTATCACAGCAACAAGAAAGAAACTACTACAATCCTATGTGATAATGAAGAGCAAGCAAAATAGAGGTAACAGCTTTGGAAATATATCTATTTGAGGTGTGTGTGTGTGTGTGAGAGAGAGAGAGAGAGAGAGAGAGAGAGAGAGAGAGAGAGAGAATATGAATATGTGTTTGTGGTACATTCCTTTAATCCTGGCAGTCAGGAGAGTCAGAGGGAAGTAAATCTCTGAGTTTGAGGCCAGCCTAGTCTACAGCAAAGGCTACACAGAGAAACCATGTCTGAAAAAAACAAACAGAAGACGGGGGGGGGGGGTGGAGAGAGAGAAAGAGGGAAAGGAGGAGGAGGAGGGGGAAAAGGGGGAGAAAGAGGGGAAGGAAGAGGAGGAGGAAGGGGGGTAAAGGGGAGGAGGAGGAGGAGGAGGAGGAAGAGGAGGAGGAATCCTGTGTGGGATGGAGAGGCACCAGGATGGTCACTTAAAAGGAAAATTCCTAAGCTCTTCCAGTAATCCAGGCATGAGGAATGAGTCAGGCAGGTAGTCACGAGGAAAAAGAGAGTGGAAAGAACACAGACCTTCTTAGAAGACAAAATAAGAAAACCTTGACATTAAATATGAGTGATCAGATAGGGGAAGTGGTCAAGAAAATGCCAAGGTTTTAGTAACTAGATGGATAAGAGCCTGTTAATTGAAATATAAACAAAAATAAGCATCTGGAGAAACTTAGCTGTAAGAGCTCTGGTCTTTACATTGTTGAAGATTTTCTGTTAGTTGACTACATGCATAGACGCTTCGAGCAAACATATGATTAAAAGATAGACACTTAATCTACTGATAAGAAAACATTTTCCTTGATGATTGCAAACCAAAAGGTTGATTTTTCTTCACAAAATACAGACTTTAAAGATCTTTGATTCTGCACACTGAACATGGTTTTGGAAATAATGCATGCTGTCTTATGGCATCCTTTGTTTTGTAACTTGAAGGGGCACCACGGTATGGAATCCTTGCTTGCTTAGATTTTTCTGACACAGGATCTCACTATGTAGCCTTTGCTGGCCTGAAACTTGCTAGTCTCAAACTTGTGGTCATTCTCTTGTCTCTTCACTTGAACTGGGATTGGCGACATGTACTGAGATGCATTACCTAACATGTAATAATTGTTACTCTATTAAGACAATGCACTGGCTAGTTTTGTGTCAACTTCACACAAGCTGGAGTTATCACAGAGAAAGGAGCTTCAGTTGAGGAAATGCCTCCATGAGATCCAGCTGTGGGGCATTTTCTCAATTAGTGATCAAGGGGAGAGGGCCCCTTGTGGGTGGGACCATCCCTGGGCTGGTAGTCTTGGGTTCTATAAGAGAGCAGGCTGAGCAAGGCTGAGCAAGAGGAAGCAAGCCAGTAAGGAACATCCCTCCATGGCCTCTGCATCAGCTCCTGCTTTTTGACCTGCTTGAGTTTCAGTCCCGACTTCCTTTAGTGATGAACAGCAATGTGGAAATGTAAGCTGAATAAACCCTCCCCCCCCCCCCCAATTTGCTTCTTGTTCATGATGTTTGTGCAGGAATGGAAACCCTGACTAAGACAGACAACATCAGTAACAAAAAGACTGTTTCTAGCTGGGCTTTATAGCATACTCCTTTGATCTCAGGAGATACAGGAGGAGGACTTCTATGAACTATAAGTTCAAGGTCAGATTGGCTAAACTCTAGGCCAGTCAAGGGAACACAGTGAGACCCTGTCTCAAGCAAAGCAAAGCAACAATGAAAAAGACTGCTTCCAAAACAGAAGTATTAGGTAAATATCAATGTATCATGAGTTATTTAAAATGCAAAAAGAAGAAAAGAGCTGTTTTGTAAAAGCAAAATAAGAAGCATTCTGGCTGGGCTGGGTAACACACACTTATTATCCTAGCCCTGGGGTGTCTGGGTGTCTGGACAGGAAGAGCTCAAACTGGAATCTAGCCTGGCTTAGGTGGCAAGACTCTGTGTCAAAAGATAAGACAAATACAAAACCAAAATTCTGACCTCTCAGTGTTACCAATTCTTTTAAATTTAGTTTTCAAGTAACTTGCCTTTGTGACAATGAGTAATGTTCAAAATGATTTATATTTACACACACACACACATACACACACACACACACACACAGAGAGAGAGAGAGAGAGAGAGAGAGAGAGAGAGAGAGAGAGATCAAAACACTCCCAAATATGGGCACAATCTCAGAAACCCTCTAGAACCTGTGTTATGGCAGAAGAAAACCAAAAGAATAAAACAAAACATAAAAAACAAAAATAGACTTTGTGACACCTAGATAAAAGAAAAGTTAACTGTGAGCAGAGAAGAGCTGGGAAATTTTCTCAAAAGGTATAAAACTGAAGTACAAAGTGAGTCTCCATGGTCTTTCAACTTAAGAGCAATCTTGTTAGGGAGACTCTGGCTCTCCCCACCCAATACATCCCTACTAATACAGTCTTATTTCACACTAGAGAACATTCTCCACCAATGAATGATGCTCATGAAGGAGGAATCTAGTTAATGGTAGGTCAAGCACACAAGGCTGAGGAGAGCTTGTCAGATGGTTCACCCCTTCAGGTTAAGCTAGATCTTTTTATCTTGACAGAGCACCAAAAAAAAAAAAAAGTGGTCATGTTTCCTCCACTCATCTTAACACCTCCAGGCTTCACACTTCACTACAGCCTTAGCAGCAGAAGAGCCTTGTCTCTTCAGGGCAAACCTTGTTCTTTCTACCCTCTACCCTGGTGCCTAACCTCCTGGCTCTGTTCCTCCCACCCATCTAGCACTAACTTGCTGACACTTGGCTCCTTTGAAGTGTATTTGGAACCTGTAGTACAGACAGGCTCTCGGTTCCATCAGATTGTCTATGAAATAATAGTCTTTCTTTATGACTTCAATTAATGAGTAAATTTACTAATCTCTGAATCGTTTATAGCGCGTGTCCAGGGGTTTGTTTAGAAGTTCAGTACATGGGCTGGGGAGATGCTTCATGGGTTAAGTACCCGCCGCAGAAACGCAAGAAGCTGAGTTTGGTTGCCAGCACCCATGTGAAGGCCAGGCACCAAAGTATCTGCCTGCAGCATCAGTACTGAGGAATGTGGGGCACAGGGGGGCTGTAGCTCAATGGCTTTCTGCCACAGCCAGTGTGTGAACCCCAGGTTCAGTAGGAGGATCTGGAGAGTGTTTGAGAAGATATCTGCTATGTTTACAGTTGGTACACACAGACACACACATACACAGATATTTACACCTACCTACAAGAACACACACACACACACACACACACATATATATACATGCACCAGAATTATATAAAACAAAATAAAACGAGTGAGAGATCATGATTTATACAGGATTGTGGGAGAGGATGGAAAAAAAGAACAAGTGAACCACATGATGTGGTAAAATAGTCTACAGATGGATACCAGTTGAGACTCAGGAACAAGAGATGAGAATGGTTCCGGATATTGACATCAGGCTTATGCATACTCACATGCGTGTGTGCACACAGATGTTGTTAGCATTCTGTCTAAATTCCACCCCACAGTTACCTGGCAACAGCCAGGTATTCTCCTCCCCACAGTTACTTGGCAACAGCCAGGTATTCTCCTCCCCACAGTTACCTGGCAATAGCCAGGTAGGCCTGGCCTATGATAAAAGGGGTTGCTTGCCCCCTCTTCTCTCTCTTGCCTCTCTTGCCTCTTGCTCTCTTGCTTCCCCCTCTCTCCCCAGTCCCTTTCCCCCTCTCTCCACGTGGTCATGGCTGGCCTTTACTTCTCTACTCTCTCTCTCTCTTTCTGCCTTTCTCTGCCTCTTAACTCCCCTCCCATGCTCTGAATAAACTCTATCCTATACTATACCATTTTGGGGTTGGTCCCTCACAGGAAAGGGATGCCTCTGAATGGGCCCACTGAGATATCCCCCTTGTCCCATACCTCACCACACCCCCATAGAACATATCTAATGACCCCTTATCTTTTTATAAACACATCATCACAGGACAGAAGGGAGTTAAGAGAGGGTAATAGAGGCAGAGAAAGGCAGAGAGGGAGATAAAGTACAGAAGTAGAGGCCAGACATGACCACATGGAGGGGGGGAAGGGAATGGGGAGAGATGGGTAGCAATAGAGCAAGAGGTGAGAGTGAGAGAGAGAGAGAGAGAAAGAGAGAGAGGCAAAAAAGGCAAGAGTGGGGGGGGGAGAGGGAAGAGGGGGCAAGCAGCCCCTTTTATAGTAGGCCAGACCTACCTATCTGTTGCCAGGTAACAGCGGGGTGGAGTTTAGACAGAATAATAACAGATGTGACTCCATATGTGCAAATAAACACACACACACACACAGAGAGAGAGAGAGAGAGAGAGAGAGAGAGAGAGAGAGAGAGAGAGAGAGAGAGAGAGAGAGAGCTGACTGGGAGCAGTCGTGACATTAATCAAGGAAGATGGAAGGGAGGATTATTTGTGTTGGGGAGAACAATAAGGACACATGGTGTTAGGGAAGCAGAAATTCGGATGTGAACTTACTGAGTTTGAGATGCTGCTTAAATGTGAACCTGGAAAAGTCATGTGGGCACTGGATGCGAAGAATGAAGCCTAGAGGGCACCACTTGGCCTCTGTGGTGTGAAGAATCTTGGGCTTCTTGACAGCTATCTTATTTTATTTTATTTTATTTTTAACACAATTGAGACAAAGGGGCAACCAACACAAAATGAATGACTTAAAGACAGTGTCAGTGTCAAGATTTGGGCAAGAATATACATTCCAGATCACAAATATATATTTCACGTATAAAATAGGAAGGCCCATGACAAGGAGAACAAAAACAAGAAGAGGAAGAGGAGAGGACTAGAAGGGGACAAGGGCTGTCAGGATGGCTCAGCAGGTAAACATGCTTGCTATACAGATTCAGCAGCTGGAGTTTGAGTCTCTGACCCATATGGATGCAGAAGGAGAGCTCTGGCTCCACAAGATCTGGTCTGTTATCTTTGAAATGCATACTGTGGCACATGCACTGTCTCCCACACATGCAATAATAAAAAGAAGAAAGGGGAGAAGGGGAGGAACGAGGCATTTACATGAATTCAATGCACCTTGTGGTAATTGAAAATGGAAACCAAAAGGAACTTTTTCGGGGACAGGATCTTCTTAGCCAAGTGATCACAGCAAGCATCGTTATTCTGGTGAATTATTTACCAAACAACCCGAAGACACAGCACCACACTGATGACGGTCTTGCCAGACTAAATCTGAGATCAAAATGGCATCAAAGATGCTCATTCCAAGAGACATTCTATAAAGAAGTCATTTGGGTTTAAGGAGTCAAGATGAGAAAGCATTTCAGATTTAGGGATAGTTAACAGAAATGACCGTTAAATAGCTCTAGGCTGAGTGTTTTCATTACAAATTACTTTTTTAGTGGGAAAACCAGATAACTCAAGTGGAGTGGAGGATTACATGATAGCAAAGCCCCAGTGTGAGTGGTTTGAATGTAATGGTTATATTTTAGTTCAGAAGATTTCTCTGCAAGAAACCTAAGGGCAAGTTCCTTTCAAGTTACTTTTCACTGTTTGTGACAACGTATTCTTACTATATTTGCAAAGTTTCTGGAAGAATGACATTAAAAAAAAAAACAGTTTAAATAAATGCCAAGGATTACACCCATCCATTCATCCCTCTGTGGCAACTACTGATTCTGAACAAACCTCAAGTGTCAATGTTAGATGCCAGCTTGATTTTCTATAACCCCAGCACTGTAAATGCAGGCAGGGTATCCCAGGAACAGCTTGGCCAGCCAGACAAGCTGAATCAGCAGGTTCCATCATCAGTGAGAAATCTGATCTTAAAGAATAAGGGTGAGAGAAGGGACTGGGCTGGAGTAGGTAGGTAGAGTCCTTATCTGTTCTGCACAAGGACTCATGTTCCGTCACGAGTACCATAGAAATCAAACTCATACAAAGAGCAAAGTGTTTCTAGGGCTGGAGAAATAGCTTGGCAGTTAAAGAGTGCTGGATGCTCTTTCAGAAGACACTAGTTTAGTTCTCAGCACCCATTTTGGGTAGTTGATAATCATTTGTAACTCCAGCTCTATAATTTCCTTTTCTGGTTTCTCTGAGTGCCAGGACGCGCGCGTGCGCATGCACACACATACACACAGGCACACATGCTCATGCACATACGTGTGCATGCACACATGCACACACAATAGACAAACTACTAAGATAGTGATTGAAAGTACCTGAAATGACCTCCACCCTCCACACATGTGTATACATTATACACACATATGCACCTCTATATACTTGTACATGCATGTATGTGTACACATGAACACACATATATATATATGCTACATGCAAATGTATACACACATGCACACACATGAAAGGGAAATGTTAACAACATATCATTCCCCAGATTTTAAAAATCTGTTTGAGCTTCTGTTGGTCTCTCTGCAGAGTTTTACATCTGTAAGATGAAAACACAGCAGGGAAGCCAAGACCAGGTTAGCCTCCTGCTCCTTTCTCTCCATTCCTCTCTCTATCATCTGGACCACACAGATTTCCCACTCTCGTGGAGGTCACTGAGATTCTGAAGATGGAAACACTGAAGTGTCCTCCCAGGAGATAAGATGAATCTCAACTCCACAACTTCACCAGAGTATAATGACTTTTGTTTCAGAATACATGATTTTCAAGATGGCATTTTAAGAAAAGGCAATGTGCAAATTCTGCTATTATAGTTATTATCTACACTGCAACCAGTGGGACAGAATCTCCAACAACTAGAAATAAGCTTCTATACATCCCTGGCATTTGGAGGTTACAACCTACTTCTAGAACATGATACATTGTTTTCTCCTCAAGACTGAATTATTCCTATAGCTGTTATGGAGAG
Source organism: Mus caroli (assembly GCF_978045245.1). Classification (NCBI taxonomy): domain Eukaryota; kingdom Metazoa; phylum Chordata; class Mammalia; order Rodentia; family Muridae; genus Mus; species Mus caroli. Next base: position 23,474,429 of record NW_028227264.1, read on the forward strand.
AAGAGAGAGGGAAATGAGGAGAGAGGAGGGGAACTTTCCATAGAGAAAACTGTCTCATAGATCAAACACATTCTCTGAAATTAATGCTGGCTTCTTAAATGCTAGACCACTGACTTAATTTTTTTTTAAATTGAACCACCTGCTATTCAAGAGCTATAAAAATACTTTGTATTAAAAGAATGACAGGGGGAAAAAAATCCAATCTGTCTGAAGAACTTGTTCATCAAGTCTTTGAACTTCAGCCAACTTTGCCATGGAGAACAGGGAAATATACTACTAAAGAGAACTGAGAGAAGACAGCACCCCTGTACTAGACTCCCATAAGCCAGTCAGATCCCAGGTAAGCCTTTGCAAAGTCGGGCAGGGCTGAGGTCACCAATCTATCCTGAAATGACATCGTGAAAACATGCCTGCCTTTTTTTTTTCCAGCCACATGCATTTTTTTAATTGAGTATTTTCATTATTTACATTTCAAATGTTATCCCCTTTCCTGGTTTCCCCCCACCTCCCCAAAACCCCCTATCCCATCCTCCATCTCCCTGCTTCTATGAGGGTGTTCCTCCACCCACCCATCCCCCACCCCTATTATCCTACACTGGGGCATCTATCAAGCCTTCATAGGACCAAGGACCTCTCCTCCCATTGACCAAGGCCATCCTCTGCTACATATACAGCTGGAGCCATGGGACTCTCCATGTGTACTCCTTGCTTGATGCCTTAGTCCCTGGGAGCTCTTGGGGGGCGGTCTGATTGGTTGATATTCCTATGGGGTTGCAAACCCCTTCAGCTCTTTCAGTCTTTTCTCTAATTTGTCTACTGGGGACCCTGAACTCAGTCCAATGGTTGGCTGTGAGTATCTGCCTCTGTATTTGTAAGGCACTGGCAGGGGAACCTGATATGGCTGTCTCCTGAGAAGCACTGCCTGTGCTCTCTCTCTCTCATTCTCTCTCTCTCTCTCTCTCTCTCTCTCTCTCTCTCTCTCTCTCTCTCTCTCTCTCATTTATTTTATTTTTTATTTTTTTTAACATATACAAGAAATGAATGTAATAAACCAAATACATGGACAAAAAAAAAATACAAGAATCATATGATCATCTTAATGGAAGCAAAAAAAAAGTCTTTGATAAAATTCAACATGCCTTCTTAATAAAAGCCCTAGAACAAGTAGTACTGTAGGAAACATATCCGATATAATAAAGGTTATGTATGACAAACCCATGGCCAATATCATCCTAAATGAATAAAACCCATTAAAATCATAAATGGGAGAGGTCTGCCCACTCTACCTCCTGTTCATTCATAATGTGATTGAAGCATTAGCTGGAGCAATAAGGCAAGAGAAGGTATACAAATAGGAAAATTTTAAGTCAAATGATTTTCAGTTGAAGATTATATTATCTTATACTCAATGTTCCCAAAATTTAACTAGAAACATTGTAGAAATTATCAATAATCTCAGCAGAGTTATGATACATAATTGACTTCCAAAATTTACCAGCCTTAATACATCTGAGTAACAAGCATGCTGAGAGAGAGATCATGGACACGCTCACTGAGGTGCATTTCCTGTATGCAGCAAAATGCTGGGTCCTGATTATGTATCCAGTCTGTTAGTCTATGTCTTTGTTTTGGGGAGTTGAGTCCATTGATGTTAAGAGATATTAAAGAAAAGTGATTACTTCCTATTATTTTTGTTATTAGAGGTGGAATTATGTTTGTGTGGCTATCTTCTTTTGGGTTTGTTGAAAGATTACTTTCTTGCTTTTTCTAGGGTGTAGTTTCCCTCCTTGTGTTGGTGTTTTCCATCTATTATCCTTTGTAGGGCTGAATTTGTGGAAAGATATTGTGTAAATTTGTTTTTCTCATGTAATATATTATTTTCTCTATCTATGGTAATAGAGAGTTTTGCTGGGTATGGTAGCCTGGGCTGGCATTTGTGTTCTCTTAGGGTCTGTATGACACCTGCTCAGGATCTTCTCGTTTTCATAGTGCTATCATCATTGTGAGAAGTGATGTTAGATCTGAATCTTGCTTTTCCGGTGTGAAGTCTGGTGTAATTCTGATAGGCCTGCCTTTATATGTTACTTGACATTTTTCCCTTACTGCTTTCAATATTCCTTCTTTGTTTTGTGCATTTGGTGTTTTGATTATTATGTGATGAGAGGAATTTCTTTTCTGGTCCAATCTATTTGGAATTCTGTAGGCTTCTTGTATGTTCATGGGCATCTCTGTCTTTCAGTTAGGAAAGATTTCTTCTATAATTTTATTGAAGATATTTACTGGCCCTTTAAGTTGGGCCAGTAAATATCTCCTTCTATACTTATTAACCTTAGATTTGATCTTCTCATTGTGTCCTGAATTTCCTGGGTGTTTTGGGTTAGGAGCTTTTTGCCTTTTGTATTTTCTTTGACTTTTGTGTCAATGTTTTCTATGGTATCTTCTACACCTGAGATTCTCACTTCTATCTCTTGTATTCTGTTGGTGATGCTTGCATCTATGACTCCTGATCTCTTTCCTAGGTTTTCTAACTCCAGGATTGTCTCACTTTGTGATTTCTTTATTGTTTCTGTTTCCATTTTTAGATCTTGGATGATTTTGTTCATCTCCTTCACCTGTTTGATTATGTTTTCTTGTAAATTCTTTAAGGGATTTTTGTGTTTCCTCTTTAAAAGCTTCTGTGTTCTCCTATATTTCTTTAATGGAGTTATTTTGTCCTTCTTAAACTCTGCTATCATCATTGTGAGAAGTGATTTTAGATCTGAATCTTGCTTTTCCGGTGTGATGGCATATCCAGGACTTGCTATATTGGGAGAATTGGGTTCTGATGATACTAAGTAACCTTGGTTTCTATTGCTTATGTTCTTATGCTTCCCTCCCCCTATCTGGTTCTCACTAGTGCTACCTGACCTTGCTATATCTGTCTGGAGCCTGCCCTTCCTGTGATACTGGTTGTGTCAGAACTCCTCAGAGTCCAGCTGTCTCTGTGATCCCTGCCTGCTTGCCTTCTTAAGAACAACAACAAAGAAACCCAATGTTTATCATATGCAAGGGAAGCATGCTAGTTCAGAGAGTGAAACGCAAACAACCACTTGAAGCTAAATACTAAAGTTTAAAAATAAACTTTGAGAGTGTTAGTTTATGGCTTAGGGAAGCAGATGTCAAAACAGAATTAGATATAGAGGATTATTACTACAGAGGGAAATACCAGTGGTCAACTGAACAACTAGAAAAGTCAGCCCGAGGGACAACTGTCAGGCCCCACTATGCACTGTCACTATCTGGAAGAGTTTCAGGGTCAGTGTGGCCCATGAGAACATGCTGGTGGATCACATGATGTGTTACCTGCAGGCTGATGACCAGCAAGTCCCACAAAATGTTCTGAGTTGTGTCCCCAGCAATGGAGTCAACACAGAAATGAGCCAACAATTTAGTTGTTCTATGAAAGCATACAGGGCTGCGGGTGGGAAATCAAGATAGGCCAGGCCAGATGCAGCCTCTTACATCTGCTTCAAAGAGTAGATTTCCAGGCTGCTGAGTTGAGCTTCCCACATGTGACCCTTCCTATGCCCTATCTGTTTCTTACATGTTACTTGTCATCTTCTTTGTGAACTAAATTAGTTTTCTACTTGGTTGATCTCCCTTTAGATTGAGGACAACTTGAAGGCCATGTCCTACTGTTCATCTGTGAATTTATTGTGGCACCTGTCAGTGGTTCAAGTGCAGGAGGTTTATGGTCCTGACACTCAAGTGTCTTTGCATGAGCATAAATGTGAAGGGACTTGAGTAAATGATACTAAATTACTAAGATAATTATTCTGAAGAGAGTTAATTAAGACAACAAATGTTTGCTCTTTGAATCATGTTGATTATCATCTTAATTCTGTCTTCTAAACATGTACAAATGTAGATGAAATTCAGCTCCCAAACATTAATCATCTTGCTGTAGCAAGATACTTGCCCAAAGGACAAGCTGTTTACTAGCTCTACTGGCCAGTGTGCATGATGTTTCACAACCTAGATTCTTGACTACATGGTGAACCATAGTTCTGGATAGAAGGAGACACAAGATTGGACTTCTTCCCCCCGATGTTGCTGTTTCAGAAATCGCTAAAAACAGACTTAGGTGTTTTCAGATCCAAAGTCAAATTTTCCTCCTCCCCTTCCCAAGTGTTCATCCACACTGATTTATACAGAACTATGAGACTTGCAGAGCATAATAATTCCAAGGGCCATCCCACTCTGCAATGAAATTTTCACTCTATGTGCAAGGTAAAAGAGCATGGGGAAAGCAGAATGCTTCAGTAAAATAAAGGATGCTGTGCTCAAGACTAAGAGTACCAGGCTCCAGACTCTTTATGGCTTATATTAACATTTAATAGCCAAATAAGAAAATTAGCTTTTCATGAGCTAAGACACAGGGACAGTCATGGTGAAGTATTATTTCTAAGATTTTAATCATAAGGGTAAGAAGAAAGATTGCTAGTTGAGCTAAATACTCTGTCAAAAATTGGAGTTTGTTTAAGCAAAAATTTAAGTTGAAGCAATGAAGCCAGAGAAGTGAAGTCAAATGAACACAAATTTCTGTTTGTAATTCAAGATGTTATACACAGTTATATAGACTACAACTTTGAGCCTGAAAAAGGAACAAAGCAGAAAGTAAGGTGGAATTAGTGACATGGACAGGATAATCTCAAGTTTAAGGCTAGATCCAGACTCAAATTAAAAGTAAAACATAAGGTTTGGATGTAGCTCAGTGGTACACTATTTGTCTAGTATGTTCATGGTCCTGGATTTAATCTCCAGTTCAAAAATAAAAAGACAAAACAACATATAGTGATGAAAGTATTATCCTATTCATCACATCTAAATAAAAAAGATATATATAGCCTGCAATTCATTAGTCTATCTAAATATTTCTCAGAATTGATTAATAACTACATAAATCTACAGGAACTTTTTAAAGATCATACTTTTAAGAGATGCTTGCATGATCTTTTCAACCCTAAGGAATCCTAACTGTTGATTTCACTGGTCAGTAAGCTTGCACTATTTGCTGTTTCAATAACCTGTGGTACCCTTACACTGGAAACCCATGTGAGACTAGCAAATGCTTCATCACATGTGTGTTACACTACACAGACAAGCAAGGATCAGGATTGGAGGCATAGAGAAGAAGATGCACACAAGGACTTTAAAACCATGAGGGTCTAGTGTTCAGCTGGATAGTAATCACTATAGTCTTCAATACAGTTTACATTCCTTCTGTATATTTATGTTACAATCTGTACAATTTTTAAAAAGTCAAATGTAAACAAGACAGAAAGCCTTGGCTACATTATGTCCATGGAAAGGCCCCAAAGAGAAATGCTAGACACAGAAGATCTGAAAGCACATTGTTCTGATAGAGCCTGTCCCGGAAGAGAGACTATTACTGGCCTTCTCCAGGGATGAACTCATTTTGAAGAAAATGTCCATGTTTTCCTAGAAGTTACTGAATGGGCAAAGATGAAGAAGAGTTTATGTTGGTTTAATGTAGATGACGTTTCTGGAGGCTCTAGGCAAGACCAACCAAGAACAATGCCTATTGTGAATATAATGTGGGGGAAGCCATCACCCAATGAAAGGTAAATTGTGTGTAAGGGCATCAATCATCTGGGTTGAGCATAGTAGTGAGTTAGTATTCCTAGGAACAGCATAGGACCAAGGACAAGGAGGAGGCTACAACTGAAGGCACACACTGGCTCAAAAGTACGTGTTATGGCCGCAGTCCATGACATCACACAATTTTCTTCTGCAGCTCAAGCAACCAGGTTCATATGGCAAGCTAAGTGACTAAGACCTTGAATATAAATATGTGGGATTTTCCATCCTCTGTTCAAATGCTTCTTGTAAAAATGAACTCATAACAGAACTGCTTCAGGAGACATAGGAAGAGCAATGCCTACATGCTTCTGAAATAAGGATCCAATAAAATTCCATGCATATATCTCTGCTCTTCTACTTTAAAATACATGCTATCAAGGATGATATCATTTTATCTCAATTCTGTAGTGTTAAACAGATAATTTGCTTCCTTGGGTGATACTATGATTATATAAATCATTGTTTCTAATTATGGAATGTTGAGGTCTATAAATGAGCCTTGGACTCTCCTGAAAGCTTTGCCAGAGTGGAGAGAAGCAGAAAGAGAAGGAATACTTCATTGTTTGAAGTAGATTAAGTCGCTAATACTTTAGATTGAAAGTGATCAGACATCAGATATTTCACATAGATAGATCTAATAGGTCAAAATCATCACCCACAGGTTAGAAACACAGCAAATAATTAGTACAAGCTCACCAAACAGTGAACTCAACAAGTAGGATTCATTAAGGTTGCAAAGAGCATCCAAGGATATCTTATAATGATGATCTTTAAAAAGTACCTGTGTAGGTTTATCTAAAGAATCAGTTCTGAGAAATACTTAGATAGACTCACTGAATTTCAGTTCCTTCCACTACATGGACTGATGCTCCACTTACTGCACAGTCCTATATTCTCTCCATCTAATACATGGTGGTTTAACTTTTGCTGTGAACGTTGCTGTTTCTTTCACTTTAATGTTTTCATAATTTGGATTAATCTAAGTACATAGATTTTTTAATTGCATATGTAGTTGAGTACGGCCTGAAACTCAGAGTGCTCCTATCTCAGTCTTCTCCTAAAATTACATAACTACCACATCCAACTGTTTATAATGTTTTGCTTTGTTTTCTATGGTATCTGTGTAGAGCTTGGTGATATGTTGGGAAAGCCATACAAATACACAGGGCAGAGAACTGGGGTTGGAACGTTTACATAGAGTTTAGGTTCCAAGAGATTATCCATGCAGTCAGTTAGGGACCAGCTCAGTGGAAGAGGGCTTGCTTAGTATATGTGAGACCTTGGGTTCAACCTAACAAAAAAGAGAAGGTTAATCTTGCCAAGAGGTAACAAGACAACTTCAGTCATTGTCTTAGTACCATGACAAAGAAGTTTATCTTCGTGGATACTGTGTAGAAGATTCTGTGTAGAAAAAACAGCATTAAATGTTCCATAGGTCTAAAAGTCATAGGAACTTAAAATAAAAATATGTCTCCGGATCTAGTAGAATCTGAAAAAACACAGCAGGGCATCCACAAATGCCTGTAGAAACAGCTGTAACTCAGGGTTCACAGAAAACAAGATCTGCCAAAGATGAGATCCTGGTTAGTAAGAAAAAGAAACATCATCACAATGGCCACTATGATGGTCACAAGAGTCCCCAAATAGTAGGACTCACAATCCAACGATCCAGGATAAAACAATAAGGAGGTAACTTTAAAAACACATTTTGAATTAACAAAGAAGTACAAGAAGAACTGCCATGTGAGGGAGCCCACCCCTGACACTATTAATGATATTCTGCTGTACTTACAGACAGGACTAGGATTAAAATCAGCAGAGAACCAGTGATTGATAGAAACAGATGTAGAGACTCACAGCCAATCATTAGGCAGATCTTAGGGAATCCTGCTGAATGGGGGAGAGGAAGGATGTAGGAACCAGGGGTGTCAAGGACAGCACATGGAAACCCACAGAATCAATTAACCTGGGCTTACATAGGGACCCACAGAGATTGAAACACCAACCAGAGAGCATGCGTGGGATTGTCCTAGAACCTCTGCATGTATATCACAGTTGTACAGCTTGATCTTCTTGTGAGACTTGTGATAACAGTGGGAGAAGGAGCTGTCTCTGACTCGGCTGCCTGGCTTTGGTACCCTTTCCTCTAACGTGGCTGACTCATCCATCTACCCCCAATAGGAGATGTGTCTAGTTTTACTACAACTTGATATGCCAGGGCTGGTTGATATCCATGGGAGGAGGAGTAGGAAGGGTTGGGGTGAGAAGGAGAGATGAGGGAAAAATAATCCAGAGGAGAAGAGAGAAGGGATCATCAGTCAGAATGTACAGCAAATAATTAAGTTAATTAATAATAATAATAAGTATATGATGAGATATTTGTGAAAAGAATGGGCTATTGAAAGAGACCTGCACAAGGAAATGAAAGCAATAGATTGTAATGTATGTGGCTTTGTAGAGCTTCAGAGTCTTCACTGAGATAAATGTGATTGGAAGATATTTCTGAGTTATGTATGAAGAGCCAAGCACTGGAAATGAGGAAGGGCATATTGCATAGAGTTAAAGGACCCACCTTGTTGTGGATGGCTCTGTGCTGCTTGTGTTTTTATGTTAATTCCCCATCTCACCCCACAGGCTGTCTGGAATGAGGAATGAGTCATGTACTCAGGTGGCTTCTTGTGAACCAGTCCCCTAATGAATAAAGGAGCCAATCACTGGGCGAGTAGGCGGGGCTTCCGGATTGGATGGAAGAAGAGAGGAAGCAGGAGAGAGTTAGGTCCTTTTGGAATGGGGACAGCATATGGGTAAGATGTAACTGCTTGAGTTTCCTGGTATCATGGCAGATCCAAAAGGACTCGCCACCAGAGGAATCAGAGTTTAATAAGGCTTACAAGATTAGGTTTTAGTTGTTGCACCCAGAGATTGAGTTACCATTGTTTCTGAACTAAGTTTGTGTTGCAATTTCCTTCACACAGTAGCTCCTTTGGGTTCAATAGAGAAAGGCATGGCGGCAAAGGTTTAGTTTGCCTGATAGGCACCACAAAAAGCCATGGAGGATTTGAAGCACGGGGCTGGCATGGTAGCAACCAGCCAGTGGGAACTTAGCGAGCTGGATGGAGAGACTGTGGAGTTCTGAGTCAGAGCCTCCATGAGATAAAAACAGGTTGGCCATTGACTGCCCACTAGTGCATGGCCAGCCAGGCCTCTGGGGTAGAGGCACAAGCACGGAAACTTGCTGGTTCATTTTGTTTTTAATATTTCCCGCAACACCAACTGACCTCTCTAGATGGCCTCCTTCTAGGAGAAGAAACTATAGATAGAATTATAAAGAATTCAGAGAGATTGTGCCTGGACACTCTTATAGCTGGTGAAAACAAAACAATCAAGCTGAGAAAGCAAATGAGAAAGTACAAATAAGAAAGAGAAGAAAGAAAAAATGGAAGGGGATGGAGGAAAACGTCAAAGAGAAAAGGAGAAGGAAGAGAACTACTCCTACACACCATAGAGTGAAACCAAAAGCACAGGAAAACAAGCAGAAATAGAATAAAGAGTTAATGACCAGGGAACATGTTTACTGTTGTTGTTGGTGGTGGTGGTGGTGCGTTTTGTTTGTGATTCAAGCAGGGTTTCTCTGTATAGCCCTGGCTGTCCTAGCACTTGCTCTGCAGACCAAGCTGGCCTCCACTCTAAGATCTGCCTGCCTCTCCCTCCCAAGTAAAGGTGTATGTAACCACTGCCCAGAAAACAAGTTTGAAAACAGGCTTCTTAAAATAAATGAAGAAGACAGAAGCATACCTCCTCAATAAGATAACTACGAAAGAATGGACGGCATTAAGAAGGAAACTGAGTCATAAAAGAAAAGAGAGAGAGCAAAGCAAGAAGAAGCTGATGTGATAACAAATCACTAGCAATAGAAATTGTCTATGAAAATAGGAGCTGTGATTGATGGTAAGGTTCTAAAGAAAATGAAAGAGGGAGGGAACACGCTAGGCACCAATATTGTAAAAAAAAAAAAAGAGTGGGCTAAATGGAATTAAATATCTATAAGATCCTTATGCATTATTTACATATAATATTAGTTAATGGCTCCATCAAATACTGTTAGTGTTAGGATACTTAGTTTATGATATATGTTTAAAGATACCCACTCAAATAGAAATACAATAATGCTTTAGTTGTATCACAATGAAAATATATAATTTTCAAAGCATCTGAAGAAAAATATTTAAAAACCAGGAAGCCACAAATGTGATGTCAGCATAGAAAAAGGCCAGTAAAAAGAAAAAATGGATGATAGAAATAAATCAATGTTTCAGTAATCCTAGCTAACCAAAGAGATTGCATATAGTCAGATTTTCCAAAAGCACAAGCTTAAAACATGAATAACACAAAACAATAAATAGAAAAATGTCTAAAGTTTTAGTATTAAATTTATACAAAATAAATTATACAAAACAAAAACATTATTAAGGTTGAAAGGGTAATTATAGAACAGAGACATTTTAACATTGTAATATAACACAGTGAGACAAATCTGTATTTAACCAATAAGAGGCTCAAAATACAGAAAGCAGCAACAGACTATAAAACAGAGTTTGATCCCTTTTCTTGGGAGTACAAGTTCTATATTTTCAATAATTAGTAAATGTGGAATAATGCCACTCTACTTGGAGGTGTAGAAGATAGAAAGTTTCTATGTGCATGTGAGAAGACATGAAACCTACTGCACTGTAATGTCAGTGCCGAGAATCTGAAAGTATTCGTGTTCTAGTTGTGTTTGTGCTGTGATAAAACACTCAGATTGAAATTATCCTAGAGAGGAAGAGAGTTTATTTGGCTTACATTTCCAGGCCATGGTCCATCACTGAAGAAAGTCAGGATAGGAACTTAAGCATGGACTGAAGTAGAAATTGGATGCTGCTTGCTGGTTCATTTAGGCTCACTCTTGGCTTTTTTATACAGCCCATGACCACTTGCCTATGGACATTGCTGCCTATGGTGGGCTGGGCTTACCTACATCAATTAAAATTAAGGTACTCACCCCCGAAATGAACATGCCATAGACCAACTTGATCTAGACAAGCCAACTGAGACTCCTCTTGCAGGTCACTGTTAACTGTCAAGTTGACAGTTGACGCTAACCAGGACAATAAGGTTGAGCAATATAATTGCCTAATCCCATCCAGGAGTCTAGTTACCCAGAGATACAGGAATCTGTCTGGTTAATTAACAAGAAATAACATTTTGTGAAAAGACAGGAGCATATGGAATAGAAATATATTCATATAAATTTTAAATTATGCAGAACAATTCTCATAATAACATAATCTACAGACATATCATAGAAGTACCAGCTATGTCTGAGGAGGGAAGGTGAATCATGGGATGAGAGGAAAGTTCTAGAATAGTATGTTTTTATTTAAGAAGCTATGAAAATATGAAGTCTGAGTGCTTCCAAATCTGCTTATTTTTGTACAATTAAAAATTTACAATTAAAAATATTAACATAGGTGTTAATAGGTTGGAAAATATATAGAAACCCCACTTTTGTTAAATGTTACAAAGAGAACTGTGTCTCATTAGACTACAATAATCCTGAATTTGTAAATATTACATGCACATACATGACTTCATATGGCTAGTTTTGTGTTTTTAATATCAGAAAAGGTATGCTCACCACTGGAGGATATAGCTCAGTAGCAAAACACTTAACCAGCATGCAGGAATTCCTGTGTTCAATCCCGTTAGTGTGAAATCCTTAATTAAAGGAAAAAGGAAACTGTGCTCATCGTATAAGGGGCTGGCATCTAGAGCGAACTGCTGACTTTCTGCTCATTGTGTAAGGGGCTGGCATCTAGAGAGGACTGATGACTTTCAGTACATCTATGTCTCTAGATTAGTTGACACAATTTTTAAAGAATAGGTATTAATTATTTTCATAAAATATAATCCTCAAATTTTTTGTTACTTGATTATCTCATCAATTTGGAATAGTTTTAGCTTTTGAACTTAGTTAGAATAAAAAAAATAAGTATAGGATTTTTAAAGCTCTAGTAAAACATCAGCAAACAAAATATATTAATTGAGCCGAGCAGTGGTGGCACATGCCTTTAATCCCAGCACTTGGGAGGCAGACGCATGAGCCGAGCAGTGGTGGCTCATGCCTTTAATCCCAGCACTTGGGAGGCAGACGCAGGCGGATTTCTGAGTTCAAGGCCCGCCTGGTCTACAGAGTGAGTTCCAGGACAGTCAGGGCTACACAGACAAAGCCTGTCTGGAAAAACCATATATAAATAGCTGCTATAATGGTTTTTGCAATTGTCTTATTTCTTGAATAATTACCAACATTTCAGAAACTCCACTACCTGCAGGGCATAACTTAACTTAACTCATATCCACAAAAGTAGAAAGTACAAGTTTAATAAATGAAGAATCAGAAAGAAAACATTTAAGTTTTGGTTGTTACTTTTAAGCAAGAGAGAGAGAGAGAGAGAGAGAGAGAGAGAGAGAGAGAGAGAGAGAAAGAGAGAGAGAACCTTTCTTTAAGATTATTTCAATATCAAATGTCCTTTCTCATTATCTTCGTATTTACTCCAGACAGAAAGGTGGAAATTTTAAGCTCCAAGCCTTAGCCATTACATCTTCCTGACAAGGTGGATGTCTGTTTCTGTCTTCTTTTGAACCACTGTCATGCCATGATTGTCTTAAGTCAAAACACTACTGTCTCAGTGCTTCAAACTGCCATTAAATGTAATGTCTACCTTTGATTAGATCAGGGTTCCATCTGCTGTTGTTACCTTCCTGGGTGCAGTCAAGACAGGGAGATGGGCGTAGCCCATTCTATCCTCTTCACCTCTGCAATCGAACCAGCCAACCAAAAGCAATTGCTATCAGTAGAAATTTCACTTTTTTTTTTTACATTTTATTTATTTTTAGAAAAATCAAACACTTTCTAATAGCAGGCTTAATAAGAAGTTTTAAAAAGTTGCTTGACTACAGAAGGTTCTCAAGCAGGACATGGCATATTTTTAGTGCCTCTTACATTCAAATTGATTGTTTGCGTAATCTTTCTCTCTGAAGAAACCATAGTGAGATCTGTTCTTCCTGAGTTTGCCTTTGCAAATCTGCTATTAATGTTTCAGATTGTATAATGGAACAGACTGTCCACGGCAGGTGATCAGAACTGCTTTTCCACAGCCTTCGAAATTACAGAGTGATTTTGATGTGCTTTGGCTGGCTCACATTTCCACTAAGGGTTCTAACCACTTGGGAAAGGGGGCAGCTTCTCAAGTGACCCTTTTCTGAGCAACGCAACCTAGGTGAGATAATTAGAACAAGTCCAACCAGCATAGCTGCATAGTTTATCTGTATTTCTTTTATTGTACATGAAAGAGTTTCTGCATCGTATATGCAGAAAGAAAGTCAATATATCATATATATCATATATATAATATATACAAAATATATGATATGTATATGATATAGATCATACATATACCAAATATAAATGATATATATGACATATATGATGTGTAGCATATGTGTGTGTATAAATACACACACACATTAAAGTATCTTCTACTTCCAAAGTGTTTAAGAGATATGAACCTTACACAAAATAGACCAAGATTCTGGCCTTGGCCTGCTCTGTAGCCTTGGGCAAATCGTTTAATCATTTCTCCTAAATTCCCACAGCTGGGAAACAAAGGCAATGCATCACATGACCTCTGAAAGTTTATCGTCATAGCAGTTTAGGATGCTCTGAACCACTCCAGGGCCTTGAGACTTTTGTGAGAAGGCAGGTGCAGCCTAGGCACCATCCCCTCTTCTCCTCCTGTAGGAACCTCTATTCCTAACAGAGAGCTTCTAACATCTTGGACCTCTCAGAAGCCAATCTTCACGTTAGTGCTTTGTATGAGCCTTTGCACATCTTAACAAACACAAGCAGGCTGCCAAAAATGTAAATTAGCAAGGGTGCTATCAGCCAGACACGAAGACCAGAGGAGAATCCTTGGCCAGAAAATGTCCTCCCACATAGAGAAGAGCTGGTAATTGGAAGGTAGAGGAGGAATCCCCCCACCTCCCAGAGCAGCCTGTGCGGAGGCGGGTGCCCCTGCCATTACCCAAGCCTCTGCCAGAGCAGAAGTGAAGAGGAGAAAGCTCCCTTATCCTTGATGTGTTGAGCATTTCCAGGGCTGCCTTCCAGTTCCCGGCAGGCAGGATCCCACTGGCAGAAGTTAGTCAGTGTTCCCTTCTGTGGGAGCGGAAGGGAATTTCAATATGACAATTGTGAAACACCAGCTCACCAGCTCTGATCAGTCCTTGAGCAAAGTTCCTACGGTTTCCAGCTTTCAGTGTCAATGGCAGGATCTGGGTTGGGGCTTCTGAGAAATGAACACCCATCTTAAACCTTAATGGTGGTTAGAAGAACACAGATTCAAGTACAGTTAATTGAATCACTAATTATAGGTGGTGTTCTGCATGACTGCTATTTTACACCAATAGCAAAGCAGTGTATAAACACTGGGAATTGAAAACCATCTGTTATTCTAATCTAATGAAGATCTATGTGTAGTACTAGCCTGTCAGATTAAGACAGGGAGAAGAGTCCTCACTCAGAAGGCCAGGTGGAAATCTCCTGGATAACTGGTGCATGCAGATGTTAGTGTGGCTTGAGATGTTGACTTGAGAGCCCAGGATGGCTTCCATATGTAGGCCAAAGGTGACCTTGACCTTCCACCTGCAGAGTGCTGGGATTACAAGTGTGTGGGTGTTGCGGGTGGAGCACTGGGCTTCATACATGCTAGACAAGCATGCTAGGCAAGTCCTGACAACTGAGGGCATCCCAGGGTTATCAAGTATAATTTTAAAAAATAGACTCATACATCTGGACAAAGTGAAATACATTCCCTGGACCAAATCCCATGTAACTCTTGGAAGAAGTCATAATAAAAAATAAAGATAAATAAACAAATAAAATAAGTAAACAAACAAACAAACAAACAAACTAGGGTTTCAGCTAAAGATGTTCGAGTCATTAAAAAAAAAAAAAAAGCTGTAAACTGTTTCCCTGTTTTACATGACAATTCTGAAAAAGAACTCACCTGAGGGAAGAACTGTTGTTCTTTGAGAACAACTTTGTTGTTCTAAGCAGCAGCCCTGTCTAAACACTGTGTGTATATAGAAAATGACAAAGCATAGCCTTCTGAGGCAACGTGATGGGAGGCAGTGCCGTCTGCTGCACATAACCCCTGGGTCCTTCCACACAGGTGCAGTGGCACTGGAGGCCCACAGACTGGTCTAAAACAACACCTGCTCAGCACACACTGCTTCTGTGCTTAGCTGGTCACTTCTGACCTACAAACCATGGCATTCACTGTTGAAAAATTATTTAATCTCAATTCCACTGACACTAGGTATACACCTTTAAAAATAGCACTCCATCATTGGAATTGATTTTTCTCTCCTTTGGATATTGCTCTCAGAGTTTTGTTTTTTGGGTTTTTTTTTTCCTGAAGGACAATAAAAGAGAACAAGATGACTTACTATCCAATCTCCTTGGTGTTCCTTTCTCTATTACCTTGATTGCCCTTCACTTCTTACTATATCTGATCTCACTGGATCTTAGCCACACACATCTAAATATGAATTTATGTATCCTCCGGTTCTCTCCAAGACAAATGTTTACAATGCCATTGCAAGGTGTACTTCTGCTGGCTAGGTACATCTGCTTGTTCTAACCTTTTGTTCCTACCTTTTGTCAGGTCATACAGCCTGGTTCTGTCCTGTTGAGTCCAAGCTTCATTCAACTGTTAGTTATGAAGCACCAGCTGTGGAAACCAAACTGAATGGGGTGTCTGTAACCCAGAGCTTAGTTTGACAAGCACAGTCAAGAAAGATGAGTTATGTCTGGTGTTAGAAAACACACTGTGTGGCACACGTCAGCATTGTGAGGGGTCTGACACACCCTGGAATGATGAGATTAGTGCAGCATGGGTAGGTGTTTCTTCTAGGATGAGGGGATGATGGAGCTCTGTCTCAAAGATAGGCAGATGTGAACCAGTATAGGAAAGAAGGATGAGTAAGAAGGGATGGGTGTTACAGAGAAGGAGACAGAGCATGATGAGATTTAAGTTGCTAAGGCATGCTGGGATATTAATTATGGTAAGACCAGAAGATAAGGAGGATACAGGTTAGGAAGTGACACTAGAAACCATTAAGAGATACTAACAAAAAACAAACAAACAAACAGCAACAACAAAAAACCAAAACCTTCTAGCCAGCCAAGACAAAAGATAAGTGGAATGGGTACCAAGGGACAAAAGACAGGTTAATCAGCTACTGTGATAACCTTGGCCATGGCATGGACAACGTGAAGACATGGCAGCTGAGATGAATAAAGGTTGGTCATTTTGTGTTAAAATCACAGATAGGGATTCTTTTTTTAAAAAAGAGAGAGAGAGAAGGAAAATAGGGTATCTTATTAAAGCGTAAGTTTAGATAATAATTGTGTCCGCCACTTAAGATGCAGGCTGGACAATCTTCTAAGTGAGTCACATACATTACCTCATATATGTAACTTGCTTTGCCTGATTTAATCTTCACAACAGCCCAGGTAGATCAGTATCCACTTGTCTGATAAGAAAAATGAAGCAAAGAGAGTGGCTGAGCTGTGGGGTTATCATGAGTGTCAAAGAACCATCCTGACACTAACATCCTACACACACCATCTCTAGGAAGAAAGAACCCTGAAGAAGATGGTGGGTTAAATTAATCATGTACACTGAACTTAGGAAATTCTGAAGAGCTCTCTAACAGACTGGAAACATAATTCTGGCAGTTACAGGAGCATCCTAGTTGGAGATGTATATCAGAAGACTCTATGGTTCTAGGTAGCTGCTGCAGTCCCTGAGCGGAAAGTTGTTTAGGCTAATTATCTCAGCCTTGAAGACTAAAGGTCTCAGGCATTCAGGCTCAGATTACCTTCCACTTTGAAAGAACACAGGGCATAACTGTTCAATCATGGGGCATGGAGGAAGAGAGAATCTGATCTGAGAAGATGGTAGCATTCATGCCTTCAGGAGGAGAACACCTGAGCTTATGATTAATACCTGGCTCTGAAGCAAACAACAATGCATAGAATGGACTAATAAAATTTCCATAACCAATTAATTTCTGAAGTACTTCATTCTTTCCCTATCTCCATACGAGTGTGTGTGTGTGTGTGTGTCTGTGTGTATGTGTGTGTGTGTGTGTGTGAGTGTGCCTGAGTGCATTTTTATGTTGGTAAGGATGCATGTATGGGTGTATATGTGTAGAAGCTAAAAGTCAACTTTGGGATTTTCTCCTCAGGAGCTGCTGACCTTGTTCTTGTGACATAGAGTCCCTTGTTGGCCTAGAGCTCCCTATTAAGTAAGGGTGGACAGCCCAGGAGCTCCTGGAATCTGCCTGTATCTAATTACCAGCTCTTGGATTATAAGTGAACACCACAATGCCTGTCTCTTTCTTTCTTTCTTTCTTTCTTTCTTTCTTTCTTTCTTTCTTTCTTTCTTTCTTTCTTTCTTTCTTTCTTTCTTTCTTTCTTTCTTTCTTTCTTTCTTTCTCTCTCTCTCTCTCTCTCTCTCTCTCTCTTTCTTTCTTTCTTTCTTTCTTCTTTCCTTCCTTCCTTCCTTCCTTCCTTCCTTCCTTCCTTCCTTCCTTCCTTCCTCTTCCTCTTGTCCTCTTACTCCTTCAATCTGTGTTCTGAGAGTCAAGCACAGGTCTTCTGCTTGCAGGGAAAGCACTTTAACAGCAGCACAATTACCTCCCTGGCCCAGCATGTTAGATTTTTGAGAGTCTCATTGTACTGGCTAGTTTTGTGTCAACTTGACACAGCTGGAGTTATCACAGAGAAAGGAGCTTCAGTTGAGGAAATGCCTCCATGAGATCCAACTGTAAGGCATTTTCTCAATTAGTGATCAAGGAGGAAAGGCCCCTTGTGGGTGGGACCATCTCTGGGCTGGTAGTCTTGGTTCTATAAGAGAGCAGGCTGAGCAAGCCAGGGGAAGCAAGCCAGTAAAGAACATCCCTCCATGGTCTCTGCATCAGCTCCTGCTCCCTGACCTGCCTGAGTTCCAGTCCTGACTTCTTTCAATGATGATCAGCAGTATGGAAATGTAAGCTGAATAAACCCTTTCCTCCCCAGTTTGCTTCTTGGTCATGATGTTTGTGCAGGAATAGAAACCCTGACTAAGACACTCATCATGTAGCCCCAACTGGCTTGAACTCACAATAGTTATGACCCATTACACTGGGTTTCTCTTTTCATATCCTTTGCATTTCTACTATTCAGAAGCAGTAGCTGTGACTCCAAAAGATCCAATGCTACTCTGAAGGCTGGCAATTTGGTAGGAAGGGGAACTAGGCAAACCCAGTTTTCCATCACAAAGCAGTGACTCCCTGCAGCATGCAGTGATCCTTAGCCTGGGAAATTTCACTCCCAGAGGCCACTTCTGTTATCTAGGAGGCAAAGCTCAGAAGCACAGCTAAGCACCTTGTGAGGCAGAGGACATGCCCCTACAACAAAGACTTACTGGTAACAAACTATCTGTGGTGTGGTGGCCCAGAAATCCATAATGAGGGTAAGCTGACAGAGACCACAGTAGGGAACAAAGTCACCTAGGGAGATCACAACAGGCTCACAAACAATAGAGCAGACTCTACAGGAAGCAATTTGCCAGGCTAATGGGTGGGTATCTGGTTTTAAGGGACATCTGCTCCTATTAAGAACAGCATTCTTTATAGTCTGAATCTATTATTGGTGTCTATTAAACATAAATACCACTGTATGCAAAACAAGCCCCTCTTTGCTACAGAAGAGAAATCTTCATGAAAAGGACAGGGTTTGCCTTTGCAGGAGTATCAAGAACAGCAGTGCTGGCCAAGCCTCCACACCTACTTTGTTATTTAGATTCTAGTGGTCTTAGGGGGTGGGGAGTGTGGGCTGTGCTTTGTAAATTCAGAAATCTCCCCTTGAGAGTACATGGTATTTTGTTTTTCAGACCACAAAGAGTGACTATGAACCTACATGACTCTATCACTTCTGCTTTGTGCCTAACAGCATCCTACATAATGCCTGTCACAGAATTTTGTATCTATCTATATCTACGTATCTATGTAGGTATCTAAATCTGTCTGTCTGTCTGTCTGTCTACTTCTGAAACAGGAAAAGGCAATGACCACTTGACCAAAGTGTGACACATTTAAGCTGTCTGTAATTACAGTTAGGACTTACAGAGGCTTGGCTGAAATTCAGCAGATAGGAGGGGATGATAGATTAGATGTGCCTAGGATCCAAACCATGGAGATAAACATGAACATATGATGAACATTTCTGTCAGCCTTGGGGTTTACAATCAAGGGAAGTTTCCATTGCAGCCAGTCTCAGGGAGGCTAGCCCATTTCACTCTCCATGCCTTTGTGAAAGCTGATAAAGAAAGCATTGATGGTAATCCTCACTCACCAGAATATCCCAGAAACTGAGGCATGCTTCTAACCATTCTTATATTTAATAAATATGTAAGCAAAAAAGCTTCTATTAATTTTATATGACTTTATTATTAAAATAAAATTATATTATATTATTTGTATGATTTTTACATATATATTTATATAATGGTTATCTAATTTTATTGTAATTCTTAGATGCCAAGAGAGCAGTTATAGATGGCTCAATCTTCTTAAATGTATCTTTGTGAATGTGTTGTTTGTGTGTACATATGTGTGTATGCATATTGAAGCTACAGGATAATCTTGGGTTTCATCCCTCAGGTTCATTCTCTCTCTCTCTCTCTCTCTCTCTCTCTCTAATTTGTCTACCTATCATCTATCATCTAACTACCTATATCTATATATGTATCTATGAATCTACGTATGTAGTATCTATCTATCTATCTATCTATCTATCTATCTATCTATCTATATTTTTTTTGTGGCAGTGTTCATTATTGGTCTATAATACAAGTGTGCTAGGCCGGCTGAGCTCCCGTGATCCTCCTGTCTCTGCCTCTCCAGCACTGGGATCACAAACATGCAGAAAGTCCAGTTTTCTGAAAGTCATGGTTTCCGGGGACAATCTCAGGTCATGTATGATGGTAACACCTTTTTAAACAAGGGACCCTAACTCCTCAGCATTTTCTTAACTATATTAACTAAAAAGTATACAAAAATTCTAGGACTTGATGTAACTCTGAACATTCATTTTGTGAAATGAGCTCATAGATTCTTGAACCAAGCCCTCTACTTAACATAACTTACCTGGAAAAGTCACTGAAGCATATTGAAATTTCTGAAAAATAATCTTAAGTTCCAAGAGTTGCTTAGAACTCTGAGAACGTTTTTAACTGAATGAATCTCTCAGATTCAACTGCTGGTGTGTTTTAAAAGCTAGGCAGTGAACTTCTGCATTTACAAGTAATAGTTTTTCAAAATTATAAAGTGTTCTCTCTGTTTTTTCTCTTAGCCATTTTTTGGGGAAGGATATTATATCCTGATATTCACCTTAATTTTATAAAACTTTCAAGTTTATAATACCTTGTACTCTCAAACTGTTTCTTGTAATATGGTGGTGATGCAGTCATGGGTTGGGGGAAGGGGCTACACACTGTCCAAGGAGCAAAAGCTCTGGGGATATATATATATATATATATATATATATATATATATATATATATATACACTTTCCATGGGAAGCAACCTCACATTTACAGAATACTTACAGGAAGTGCTACTTCATGTGGTACACTGAAGATGGCATGGAGTGACATGTGCAAAGTGCTTAGCAAAGTATTAATACTATACATTAACAAATGTCAGCCATCTTTTACTGAGAGAGACGACTTGAGTTCTAAAATAATACTATACACACACACACAGCCCATCATATTGAGAAGGTCATCTCTCAGAGAGGCTATTAATGTATAGTATAATTGGCTTGCTGAACTACAGTGTATGTCCTCTGCTCTGTATTTCTCTGAGGTGTTGGGGGCAGCTTCTCCTCCCCTAACGGAACAAGCAGTGTGAAGTATCTCATCATTAATCCCAACACATGTCTTCACAGCATGTACCAGGACATGGACAAAATCCACATAGGGGACTCTGGTAACATGTTATTCGGGAACATGCCCTGGGATAAAATTCAGGAAAGACCTCCCTCATCTGTATCTGCCTCCCTGACATCTTGTTGTGTGACTGAGTATGAGTAATAAATCTACGTTTCCTTTTGTAAAATCAGGGGAGTATATTACAAGAGCTTTGGGGTTATGCAAGTCCAGTGGAACCAAATATAGTAACATTAGGGTTATTATTTAAATATAGTAACATTAGGGTTATTATAGAATAGACTGTACCCTCATGTTCCACTTATTTTGTATTTTATATATCTTTATCTTTTATTTATGAAATAATTATTCCAGAAATAATAAGAAAAACTTTTCTCTGAGTCTGTTTACCTTCTTCCCTAGTTATAGCTGCCACTTAAATTATTGTTATGTAGTGGATATCATAAATCACATGGTATTGTATGCTCACACTTTACCCTGATTTATGTGATTCCTATGAATTGCAGGAATCACATATTTCTATAAGGAAATCTTAAAACTGTCCATTTTCAGTCTTGCTAATTTTAGTGCTTGTTTAGAACTGAATGATTCAAGAGTTGTCTAAATCATAGGATTACAAACACATATTATAAATGTAGGAATTTATAGTCATTATTTTTAGTTGCAAGATTAAGAAAGCATGATTATCAAACTATGCCTCTCATCAAAATAATCATTTCATCAGAAAAAGAAAAAAGGGGCATATGAATGTAAGTTATGAAACACTGTGCATGAATAAAAACACCATTGAGCAATAGAGCTATATCAATAGAAATAAGATGAATAAGAAATAAACTGTTATATGCTGGCTGAAGACAGGCCTCATGGTCTTTAACTAAAGACACCGATAACATCATACTATGTAACTCATTCTGGGCCTGTCGATTTAGAAAATATTTATGCAGTTAATGCACTGAATTTGCAGTTAAACATATTGCCTTTTCAGCTGATTTTTCCCCTAGGGAGGGAAATTTCAGGCCCCATGTTTGAAAACAAATAGAAGCCCCCTGTTCTCCAGGAATAATAGCTAGCTCCTTTCATGTCTGCCAGTTTCTCACACTTAGTAGTTAGTACTAAGTAGCTATTGTACTACTGTGACCAAAATAAATTACAAAATAACTCAGGGCAGGAGTAGTTATGGGTTACAATTTCAGGGGTTCAAGAACATTGTCCCTTGGCCCCAGGAATGTGGATAGGACATTATAGACATTACAATGTCAACAGAGGCATATGGCAGAAGACAGTTGTCCACTTCATGACAAAACAGGATATAAAGAACAAGACAGGAAGTGACTAGGGACTCTCAAGGAGGCATCCCCAACTGACCTTCCTCTAGGAAGGCTTCACCTCCTTACTTCTTTGGCCTTCAAAAATAGTGCCACTGACTATAGAAAAAGAATTTAAAATATAAGCCGACAGCATGCATTTCATATTCAATCTATAACATGTATCTGACCTATTGCATGGCTAAAGCCCTCCACTGTTTCACGTGAGGTTTTGCTGTTGTTCTGTTTTTTATTTGGTGGGTATTTTAGGGTTTGGGGTTTTTTGTTTGTTTGTTTGTTTTGTTTTGTTTTGTTTTAGATTATTGAACAGGGTCCAAAGGATTATAATGTCCAATGGATCTCCACTAGTACATAATTCATAAAAAGCAATGAATTTTAACATTATATCTACCTCTTTTGTAAGTAGTAAATGACACTCTCCACTCAACCCTCATATATATAATCTGAATTTTTTCACCTAGGAAAGGAAAACTGTGAGAATCAGAAACTTAGCTATAGATTTTTAACTCCATCTGGCCTGGAGCTGACCCTGTGCCACAGTTCTCCATACCCAGATCCCACCTGGAGAGCAGATCTCCCAGAAGTGCTGACACACCTGTGAGCACAGGTAAGACCACCACTTTTCCTCAAATATCTGGCATAAGAGGGACCCTCCCAGTAACAATAGGACACAGGAACCAAGGAACAGCCTTGGAAAGGATCCTTCCAGTGTCCATCTGTGCCCCAGAGCCCACACTGTGCCACAGCTCTGCATGTCCAAATTCCTCCCAGAGAGAACTGGTCTCTCACAGGGGACTGACACACAAGCTTACAGGATAGACAAGCCACAGTCATAGACAGCAAGACTAGCTAACACCAGAGATAACCAGATGGTGAGAGACAAGGGCAAGAACACAAGCAACAAAAACCAAGGCTACTTGGCATCATCAGAAACCAATTCTCCCAACAGAGCAAGCCCTGTATACCCCAACACATCAGAAAAGCAAAACTCTGATTCAAAATCACATCTCATGATGATGATAGAGGACTTTAAGAAGGACATAAATAACTCCCTTAAACAAATACAGGAGAACACAGGTAAACAGCTAGAAACCCTTAAAGAGGAAACACAAAAATCCCTTAAAAAATCATAGAAAACCACAACCAAACAAGTGAAAGAATAGAGAAAAAAATCATCCAGGATCTAAAAATGGAAATAGAAAAAAATAAAGAAATCACAAAGTGAGAAAACTCTGAAGATAAAAAACCTAGGAAAGATATCAGGAGTCATAGACGCAAGCATCACTAACAGAATACAAGACATAAAGACAGAATCTCTGGTACAGAAGATACCATAGAAAACATTGACACAACAGTAAAAGAAAATGCAAAAGGCAAAAAGCTCCTAATCCAAAACCTGGACACAATGAGAAGACCAAACCTAAGGATAACAGGTATAGAAGAGAGCAAAGATTCCCGTTAAAGGTCCAGTAAATATGTTCAACAAAACTATAGAAAAAATGTGCCTAACCTAAAGAAAGAGATGCCCATAAACATACAAGAAGCCAACAGAACTCCAAATAGATTGGACCAGAAAAGAAATTCCTCCTGTCACATATTAGTCAAAACACCAATTGCCCAAAACAAAGAAAGAATATTAAAAGCAGTAAAGGGAAAAGATCAAGTAACATTTAAAGGCAGGCCTATCAGAATTACACCAGACTTCCCACCAGAGCTGATGAAAGAGAGAAGATCCTGGACAGATAGATGTCTTATAGACCCTAAGAGAACACAAATGTCAGTTCAGGATACTAAAATCAGCAAAACTCTCTACTAATATAGATGGAGGAACCAAGATATTCCATGACAAAACCAAATTTACACAATATCTTTCCACAAATCCAGCCCTACAAAGGATAATAGATGAAAAATTCCAACATAGGAGGAAAACTACACCCTAGAAAAGGTAAGAAAGTAACCTTCTTTTAACAAACCCCAAAGAAGATCATAATTCCACCTCTAACAACAGTCTCTGGTCCTTAATATCTTGATCTCTTAACATAAATGGACTCATATCCAGGGATCCACCCCATAATCAGCTTCCAAACGCTGACACCATTGCATATACTAGCAAGATTTTGCTGAAAGGACCCAGATAGAGCTGTCTCTTGTGAGACTATGAGAAGTGGATGCTCACAGTCAGCTATTGGATGGATCACAGGGCTCCCAATGGAGAAGCTAGAGAAAGTATCCAAGGAGCTAAAGGGATCTGCAACCCTATAGGTGGAACAACATTATCAACTAACCAGTACCCTGGAGCTCTTGACTCTAGCTGCATATGTATCAAAAGATGGCCTAGTTGGCCATCACTGGAAAGAGAGGCCCATTGGACACACAAACTTTATATGCCCCAGTACAGGGGAACGCCAGGGCCAAAAAAATGGGAATGGATGGGTAGGGAAGTGGGGGGGGAGGGTATGGGGGACTTTTGGGATAGCATTGGAAATGTAATTGAGGAAAATACGTAATAAAAAAATATTAAAAATTAAAAAAAAACATAAATGGACTCAATTCCCCAATAAAAGGACATAGACTAACAGATTGGCTATGTAAACAGGACCCAGCATTTTGCTACATATAGGAACCACAGCTCATTGTCAAAGACAGACACTACCTCAGAGTAAAAAACAATTTTCCAAGCAATTGGTCCTAATAAACAAGTTGGAGTAGCCATTCTAATATCAAATAAAATGGACTTTCAACCAAAAGTTATCAAAGAAGATAAGGAAGGACACTTAATACTCAGCAAAGAAAAATCTACCAAGATGAACTTGCAACTCTGAAAATCTATGCTCCAAATGCAAGGGCACCCACATTCATGAAAAAACAAACAAACAAACAACACCACCTTTACTAAAGCTCAAAGCACACATTGCGCTTCACATAATAATATAGTGGGAGACTTTAACACCCTATAACCCAACTAACTAGAGGGCATAGAGATGGTATCCAAACTAACAGAATCAGAAATGAAAAGGGAGCTATAACAACAGAAACTGAGGAAATTCAAAAAATCATCAGATCCTATGACAAAAGCCTGTACTGAACAAAACTGGAAAGTCTGAATGAAATGGACAATTTTCGAGATAGATACCAGGTACCAAAATTAAATCAGGATCAGATAAACCATCTAAACAGTTCCATAACCCCTAAAGAAATAGAAGCAGTCATTAAAGGTCTCCCAAAGGAAAAAATAAATACCACGTCCAGATGGGTTTAGTGCAGAATTCTATCAGACCTTCAAAGAAGACCTAATACCAATACTCTTCAAACTATTCTACAGAATTGAAACAGAAGGAACTCTACCCAATTCATTCTATGAAGCCACAATTCTGTTGATACCAAAACCATAGAAAGACCCAACAAAGAAAGAGAACTGCAGACTAATATCCCTTTTGAGTATCCATACAAAAATACTCAATAAAGTTCTCACAAACCGAATCCAAGAACACATCAAAATGATCATTCACAAGGATCAAGTAGGCTTTGTCCCAGAGATACAGGGATGGTTCAGTATACACAAATCCATCAACATAATCCACTACATAAACAAACTCAAAGAAAAAAAATACATGATCATTTCATTAGATGCTAAAAGTTCATTTGACAAAATCCAACATCCCTTCATGTTAAAAGTCTTGGAATGATCATGAATTCAGGGCCCATACATAAACCTAGTAAAAGCAATATAAAGCAAACAAGTATCCAACATCAAACTAATTTTAGAGAAACTTGAAGCAATCCCACTAAAATCAGGGACTAGACAAGGCTGCTCTCTCTCTCTCTCTCTCTCTCTCTCTCTCTCTTCAATATAGTACTTGAAGTTCTAGCTAAAGCAATTAGACAACAAAAGAAGGTTAAATGATACAAATGGAAAGGAAGAAGTCAAAATATCACTATTTGCAGATATGATAGTATACTTAATTGACCCCCAAAATTCCACCAGAGAACTACTGAACCTGATAAACAACTTCAGGAAAGTGAATGGATATAAAACTAACTCAAACAAATCAGTAGCCTTCCCAGACTCAAAGGATAAACAGGCTGAGAAGAAAATTAGGGAAATGACTCCCTTCACAATAGTCACAAGAAATATAAAATATCTTGGTGTGAGTCTAACCAAACAAGTAAAAGATCTGTACAACAAGAATTTCACATCTCTGAAGAAAGAAATTGAAGATCTCAGATGATGGAAAGATCTCCTATGCTCATGGATTGGCAGGATTAATATAGTAAAAAAAATGGCCATTTTACCAAAGGTATCTACAGATTCAATACAATCCCCATCAAAATTCCAGCTCAATTCTTCATATAGTAGAAAGAGCAGTTCTTAAATTCATTTGGAATAACAAAAAACCCAGGATAGGGAAAACTACTCTCAATGATAAAAGAAAGTCTGGGAGAATTAACACTCCTGACCTCAAGCTGTTCCACAGAGCAATAGTGATAAAAACTGCATGGTATTGGTAGTAACAGGCAGGTAGATCAATGTAATTGAATTGAATACCCAGAAATGAACCCACACACTTATGGACATTTGGTCTTTGACAAAGAAACTAAGACCATCCAGTGGAAAAAAAGACAGCATTTTCAACAAATGGTCCTGTTTCAACTGGTGGTCAACAAGTAGAAGAATGCAAATTGACTCATTCTTATCTCCTTGTACAAAGCTCAAGTCCAAGTGGATCAAGGATCTCCACATAAAACCAGATACACTGAATCTAACAGAAGAGAAAGTGGTAGAAATCTTTGAGCACATGAATATAAGGGAAAAGTTCTTGAACAGGACACCAATGGCTTATGCTCTAAGATCAAAAGTAGACAAATGAAACTCCATAAAATTGCAAAGCTTCTGTAAGGCAAAGGGCACTGTAATAGGAAAAAATGACCACCAACACATTGCAAAACAGATTGCATCCAATAGAGGGCTAATATCCAATCTATACAAAGAACTTATGAAATTAGACTCCAGAGAACCAAATAACCCTATTAAAAAAATGGGGAACAGAGCTAAACAGAGAATTCTCAACTGAGGAAACTCAAATGGCCAAGAGAAGCACCTAAAGAAATGTTTAACATCCTTAGTCATCAGGGAAATGCAAATCAAAACAACCCTGAGATTCTACCTCACACCAGTCAGAATGGCTAGGATCAAAAACTCAGGTGACAGCAGATGCTGGCGAGGATGTGAAGAAAGAGGGATACTCCTCCAATTTTGGTGGGATTGCAAGCTGGTACAACCACTATGGAAATCAGTCTGGTGGTTCCTCAGAAAATCGGACATAATTCTACCTGAGGACCGAGCAATACCACTTCTAGGCATATGGTCTAACATGTAATAAGGACACATGCTCCACTATGTTCATAGAAGCCTTATTTATAATAGCCAGAAGCTGGGAAGAACCCAGATGTCCCTCAACAGAGGAATGGATACAGAAAATGTGGTACAGTTACACAATGGAATACTGCTCAGCTATTAAAAATAATGAATTCATGAAATTCACAGGCAAATGGATGAATCTAGAAAATATCCTGAGTGAAGTAACTCAGTCACAAAAGATCACATATGGAATGTACTCCCTGATAAGTGGAGCATGGACTACCCCTGATACAACTCACGGGCCACATGAAGCTCAAGAGGAAGGAAAAGTGGATGCTTCAGTCCTACTTTCAAGTGGGAACAAAATAATCAAGGGAAGTAAAGGGTGGGAGGGACTTGAGAGGAAGAGAAGAAGGGGAGAGGAAGAATCAGGTATGGGAGGAGATGTAGGGGATATACAGAGGGTCAGGAAATTGAACAGAGATGTGTAGCAATGGAGGATGGGGAGCTGGGGGTAGCAACCATAAAGACCCAGATGCTAGGAAAGCAAGAACTTCCAGGACCCAATGGAGATGACATTAGTTAAAATACCCTATGAAGGAGAGGGAAAACCTGTGGAGACCATATCCAGAGGTTAGGTATGGCTCTCCTTTTGAGGGATGAGGCAACCCACCCAGCTTCAAATTTTTAATCCAGAATTGCTCCTGTCTAAAGGAAATACAGGGACAAAGATTGGAACAGAGACTGAAGGGAAGGCCATCCAGAGACTGCCCCACCTGGGTGTCCATCCCACATGTAGGCACCAAACCCAGACTATTGTGAATGCCAAGAAGTGCTTTGCTGACACAACCCTGATACAGCTGTCTTCTGAGAGGCCGTACCAGATCCTGACAAATACAGATGTGGATGCAGACAGCTAACCATTGGACTGAGCACAGGGACCTCAATGGAGGAGCTAGAGGAAGGACTAAAGGAGCTGAAGGGACTTTATGTGGGATCAGTGGGAGGGGAGGCCCTTGGTCGAGTGAATGCTTGATGCCCCAATGTAGAGGAATGCTAGGGTGGTGAGGTGGAGTGGGTGGGTGGGAAGCAGGGTAAGGGGGATGTGTTAGGGGGGTTGCAGAGAAGATACTGGGAAAGGGAATAACATTTGAAATGTAAATAAATAGAATATCCAATTTAAAAAAATTCAATTCCCTAAGACCTTCCTGAGTTCTTTCTTACCTCCAAAAAGGCAAACAGAATTCCAAAATCTTCCCAAGGGGAACACCTCACTTCCAGAACCTGACAGAGATCTAAACTGCTCTAGTCAGAGAGCTGAAACTTAAAATATTCTCAAGCACAGCTACTGTAGATTTTCATGATTGACTCGGATTGCAGGAAATACACACCTAGGTGGAAACCAAGTCACTAACATTTCTGGTCTAGAAATCTTCAGATTGGAGCCCTGCGACCTCATCTAGTATCTGCAAATGCCTGGGAATTCATGTCCAACGATCAAACTGAAAAGACAGATGCTGGATTTGGGGGAACGTTATCCAAACACAGGCATCTATTCTGCCTCAGAAGGCGTGTATAAATGCCTATGCTTTTGTATTTTTCCCATAAACCCAGAGGACTGGCAGGTATCTCGCTATTCTTTCTCTGATATATCTGGGTGTCCGATCCACCTTCTTGGTGTAAAACAGGCATGTCATCACACAGTGGTCAGCATTAGAGGGGGTTTTAGAGGGCAGTTCCCTTGGAACTGTTAATCAAGGAAAGGGCCATCTTCTCTCGCCTCTCTCCAAAAATACTGATGGACATTGGCCAATGAGTGAACTCCACCACTGCCAAAATGCTTCAGAGTTAGCAAAGTTCTCTAGGAATGGATGGCTAGGGACAGGGCTGAAGACCTAAGGGACCTGGCTTGCAGAAGCTATTGGTGACAACAAGCTGCAGATTAAAGATGCAACAAAACAAAACAAAAACACATTTATTAATTAAAAGAAATTTGCTTTCTTGAAAAGTTTTCAGATCCACTTCTATTATATAATTGTGTGTGGCTCATAAGGATTTTTTTTTTTTTTTGGTTTAGAATGAAAAAAAAATAATGCCATACTAATATCACACACCCCCTTAAATGCACTCGAATAATCATTCTTAAAGACCTATGGTTCTTATCTGGACTGAATATTGGTATTTGGAAAGCATAAGATAAACACTGGGGAAACTTTCCTACTGTTGTAAGGAAAACAGAGAAGAAGGTGAACTGATTACTGATTGGAAGACTTCTTGATGTTTACGGCTGATCTAAAGAGTGCCCAATTCTTATGTGCTAATCTTTATGGCTGACAATAACACAGTTGCCTTAAGCAACTGTACCATTAGCTCATAAAAGGTACACCTTTAGGGCAATCATCTCTCACTGGGACTGCAGCACCTTGGACCAAGGCAACTTTTAGTCTTGCTCCAAGCCAACTTAAGCAACCCCTTTTATCAAAGGGGACATCAAAGCAGGCAGGTGATGCTTAGTGGCTCTCCTGGTGGCCCCATCCTCTCCCTCTATTGACTGCAATGACACTAGTCCCTGAGCTATTCTTGTTGAAAAATCATTTATCTTTCACATAGAGGGCTGAGTCTCCCTCTGAATTCAAAGTCCATTAATCTTTTTCAATACCATAGATACCTTTTTTTTCTCTCTCTTGGAAGAAATGTCGGCTGTCTTCTAACTTAATACATGCCGATACATAGGCACAGGAGAAATAAAGCACAGAAAATTCTAGATACTTTGAGTGCAAAAATAATTTTCTTCAGAATACCAACATGGTTTCAGAAAAATGGGATTTTTCTTTCTCAACAAGGGATAATATCTCAATTGCCTATTTTGCATTTCAAAGCATAACAGAAACCCATTGATAGATCCAAACCTCTCCTGCAAATCCTTCCTTTTCACTTACAGTGATGTGATGTGAAAAACGGCACAGTATCCTGTGTTGGTCATTGTTCAGACTCTTAGAACAGGTTTGTAAAAGGGAAAGTGCAATGAAGGATCCAAGGTTGCAAGGTCAAAACCTTCCTTTATATCTGACAGAATATAATTAATGTGGTTTTAAAGTTGTAAAGTAGCAAGGAAAAATTTTTTTTTCTTTAGACAGTGAGCTTTTCCTTATGGGTCTTGTCCTTGAGGCTGTAGGTGGAGGAGGAGGTGGAACTAGAGAAGCAGTGTTCAATCATGGCAATATCGTTTGGGCACAGTGGCCCACCAAGGTGACTTTACAGTGCCCATTCTATAGCACAGGTTACCTGGAATGACTTCATGTTAAAAGTGTTCCTTGTAAGGAATTCCGAATAGCCAATCAAGACAACTGCTTCATTTACTCAATTTATAAAAGAAACAGTCTTATAAATTACCAACAATAAGCTCCATTTAGAATTCAAATGAACTCTGACAGATTAGCAACAGAACAAACATTACAGAGGGGCCAGTATGATCATTAAGAGCCAGAGAACCAGGTGTGAGAGTATGTCTTCTATATAGAACAGGAAAGTTGCATCCATGAAATTGGAACAATATGGCTGTCTTTAAAAAAAGACCTGAGTGATGACACTAGTTGACATTCCAATGTGGGTGAAAGGGATCTCATAAAGCTCCACCCCTAGGTAAAGAACCACAGGTGATTAATGATTGCCCACGAGAGGGAAAGTCAGTCTTCCCCAGAGGTGATCCCCAAACTGGTCCCAATGGCCCCAACCCCAAATAGTCAGTCCAGAAAGCACACGTATGAGCACAACTGAACAGCCTCATCAGGTTATACTTGTCTATTGTATAAAAACAGTCATATATGTATGTATACATGTACAGTAAGAATTAAAGGAAAAGAGAGAAAATGTTAAGATTTTTTTAAAATGGTTATAAAAAGCTACCTACCACCTGGTAGATTCTGAGTCTGTGGGGCCGTGTCACGCTGCTCTGGATCGCTGAGTGTAGTAACCCCTGACACCTTTGCTTCCAACGCAGAGGCTACAGTTTCTCTGGGGCTGACCTATTCAGAGTGTTTTTTATGTGGTCTCATAAGTGAGTCTTCCAAAATGCATAGGCAGGAAGCAAGCCTTTCTCTAGAGAAACCCTGCTGTGTTTTCACACACTGTCTTCCACACGTATATCCAACATCCTTGAGTTGTCTTTGTGAGTTTTTACAAGTGGACAAGATGTTGTGGTAGAGACAGGAAGGATTTCAGAAAACAATAATACAACATTTTCAAGCTTTTGAAAAGAAACAAAAAAAAAGAAGAAAGAAAATATGCCAAATATTCCATCAGAAAAATGTTCCATACCCACAGCCAAACTCACAGAAACGCAGTCTGGCCCTCACGTCAAAGGCTATACTTGATTTTAGAGAGAGCACACCCATTTACTCATGCATCTAGGAAGCCTGTTGTTCCTGTCTCAATAAAAAGTATTATGTAAATTTTTAATTGTCACAAGAATTAATGTTCCTTTTCATAAATTAAAACAGCAGGTGGGAGAATATTATATAGCCTTTTTGAAAAGCTCCCACAATGTAAAAAACCAAACCAAAACAAAACAACTTTCTAATGTGACAAATGCTCATAATTTACTAAAAAAAGTATTCACAAAGGATAAATTTATTTCTTATAAAAGCTGATCCAAGCCAATTTATATGTAGAAAGTGTACCTAAGGGTTTCTTCTCTACTCATATTATTTGGGTAAATTATTCCCATGGATTTCTTTTTTAGAGTCATTTTTTAAAATTACACAGAAAAATAACCTTCTCTATTTGCAGTGTAGATGGTGCTTACCATTTCCTGATACTTACTTCACTCATGTCTATGCTAACCACCACTAAAAATTACTAAAAATTAAAAGAAAAATGGAAGAAGGAAGCATACAATCACAAGTACGGCAGATCATAGTTTATGTTTTCCAAGGGACTTAGGAAGCAGCATTGAGGCATATAGCTCCGTGGGCCAGACCCTCTGCTGTCACAAGGCAAGACTCTTGCCAAATCCCACAAGTCAAGAAAGGAGCTGGGCTATCCAGTGTTGCTGGCTCTCCTAAGAGGCTAGGTGTCTGTTGTTACCAGCCCTTCTCTTGGTCTTTGGCTTTGTCAACATTCTTGGGCTTGCTCCCTCACAGACCTTCGCTACTATCCAGGTGGGCTGGTACAGCTGACTTCTGACCAGTCACAAAGAGGAACATTGCTCAACCTTCTGTAGCCTTCCCCTGAACTCTTAGTGCTTTTGATTGTCAGGACCTGCATCTTGAAATGACATGGCCTTCTCTGTAGCTGCAGGTACCTAATGAACCCCACTAATGAAATTTAAACTGACAAATTCAATAACCTCTGAGGCAGTGTCTGGGGGCCACAAGGAGTTTTACACCCAGATTTGAGAAGCACAACAGTTCCTCCGGTGATTTGCCTCCTGTCACTAGGTGGGCCGGGTAAAGGTCTGGAAAAACCTGGTCATAAAGGTGTGACTTAATGATGCTACCAAAGCTCTTTCTAGGGCCAGCTACCTTACCATTTCCCCAAGAAGATAGATAGAGAAATTTCGGGAGGTTTGGAGTGGGGACCACCACTTGTCCCAAGTAAGAAAAGAAAAGTATTATTAGTTCCATTGAAGACTAATTGACCAATAGGAGACCTAGAGCAGTTAATTTCCAAAGCCTCAAGATGCAAGAGAGCTTTTGACACACCTCTTTCCTCCCTTCCCTTCCTCCCTCCATCCCCCTTTGTGTACACTCAAGCATGAAAGTTTGTGTTTTGACCACAGGTTGACAATGGGTGACTTCCTCAATAGCGTTCCATCTTTTCGAGGCAGTCTCTCATTGAACCTGGAGCACATAGAATCAGTTAGGTTGACCAGCCAATAAACTTCAGAGATCCACTCTGGGAGCCCAGGGAA
The DNA here is from genome assembly GCF_978045245.1 of Mus caroli. NCBI lineage: Eukaryota > Metazoa > Chordata > Mammalia > Rodentia > Muridae > Mus > Mus caroli. The sequence goes on from NW_028227264.1 coordinate 23,507,765, forward strand.
CAAACACAAATAGCCAAGCTCAGTGTATATAGGGATGCAAATTCAGTCCTCACATTTGCCACAGCAGACCTTACCAACTAAGCTATCTCCCTAGCTTCAAGGAATACTTTTAAATTATTATTTCCAAGAGTACTGGGAACATAATAAGCCCTATTAGGTGCTTTGGTAACTTCATTATATAAATTAGGTTAATTTATGAATTTCAGTCTTTTAATGCTATGAATTTTTGAAAGATGAAAAGACTATCTTCACCTATTAGAGCAAATGTAAAATAAATTCAGTTAAGTACTTCTAATTGACAGTGCTCACATGTGGCTGACTTTCAGTTGCTTCTGCTGGCTGTGTATTAGGTCTATGTGCTTCTTCACTGTGCCTCTTTCTGTAGTTAAATGGGAACATGGATGTAATGTTCCTTTAGGGTCCACCATCCATACAGTAGACAAAGCCAAGCTCCCAAATGGAGATGCTAAGCCCAAGCTTCAACAACAGGCTCCTCTGTTTTAACGAGCTCAAATGCATTCAGAATAAGTTTTCTGCTACCTATGGAATCCTTTCTCTTGGAAATCATTTACTCTCTTTGTAGTTTCCAAGAAAAAAATCAATATTCTACTTAGAAAAGCTTAAGATACTATTGGATTTTTAAAAACCCACATATTATGAAAACAATACATGAGCTACTAATAAGTATTCAAAGGCTTTAGAAAGCACAGTCCTACCTCATTGGGAAGAAGTGGCAGAACTGACAATAGAAATGAGTCAGTCATCAGCACAAGTGTGGAATTACCTTCAGATGTGCTATTCTGTCATTGTGAAGGTGTGAGTGTGTGCTTAGTCCCCTCTAACAGTGTCATAACTATCACATGGACCAAAGCAAAACACAATAAACAGAAACCCAAAGATTTTTTTTCAGTAATTTCCATTCACGTTCTATCCAAACTGTTGAAGATTAGACTATGGCTTTTAGTAGTAGATTTAACTGGAGAGGGAAATGGATCCCAACTGTCACAAAGGACCATGTATAAACAAAGCTTCATTCCTGTTGCCATGGATCTTTCTCTGATGACATTGCACCCAGCTTTTCTTTTACCTACGTGCCCTGAAATGTACTCCAAAGCCTACTTAGTCTCATTCCTGGCTTTATTGGTAACTATTGATTAAACTTATTTTACATTTGCTCTAGTCGTCTAATATAGTCTTTTCAGTTTTCAAAAATTTATAGGATCAGAATACTGAAATGCATAAATTAACCTAAAATCAATAAGCTACTGATGACTCAATTTTTTGTATCCATGATGAATTTCTCGTCTGTGCTCCAGATGAATCTGTCCAAACATCTACCTCTTCCTCCTCAGTGCTGCTTCATAGGTGTCTGTAATGTAGTGTGTCCCAAAACGAACTCATATCCCAAATTAAGAAACCCTGTCCTTCTCATCTCTCATACATTCTTTTTCCTCTACTCCTTCCAGAGTGCACGAATTACTTTTCTCATTTCCTTGACAATACCTAACTAAAGCAACTTCTGGGCTAGCTTTGCCTCACAGTTTGAAGGCACTGGATGAAGGCAGGGAAGCCATAGCAGCAGGCTCATAGGATGCTGCTAATACTGCATTTGCAATCAGGAAGCAGAGAACAATTAATTTCTTTTTATTTCTTTTTTATTAATTATATTATATTATTTATTTATTCATATTTCAAATGTTGCCCCCTCCCTAATCCCTCCTCTATAAGCCCCCAACCCATCTCCCCTCCCCTTCACCTCTAAGAGGGTGCTTCCCCCACCTACCCACCCACTCGCACCTTACCCCTCTAAGATCCCCCTTCACAGGACCAAGCACATCCCCTCCCACTGAAGCCAGACAAGGCAGTCCTCTGCTACATATATAGTGAGGACCACTGACGAGTTCTTTGGTTGGTGGCTTAGTCTCTGGGAGCTCTTTTTTTTTTTAAGAAAGAAAACAAAACAAAGCAAAAAGTGTTTTATTGATTCTTCATGATTTTCACATCACTCACCCCAATCCCACTTATCTCCCCATTCCTTCATATCTGCTCTCTGCCCTTGCAGCTTAACCTCAAAAAGGAAAGAAAAGAAGCCAGAAAAAAAATCCTGTCATAGAAGCTGTAGTGTGTCACAGTGAATCCCACAGTCTACCCTTTTGTCCACACATTTGAAAGCGTTCACTACAGTGACTCATTGATCTGTTCCACGGACTCATTGGTCTGTTCTCTGGACTCTGCTATAACTATCTACACTGGATCCTCATAGAGACAGATTCCTCTCAGCTATTTCCTTGCTTCCCTGTCTCATGGAGATCCTGCAGCACGGAATCTGTAGGGCCAGCCCTTTCATGAGCTCCAAAAGATCATAGATAGGGTAGACATTAGATTGGGCCAACTTAAAGTCCTGGATCTGAGCCTGGGAGTTAGCTGAGTTGCAGCACAACAGAGCTGACCCTGGTGGCTGGGGTGTGGGTAAGTTGACCTGAGGGTGAGGGCGTGAGCTTGGGAGAGCTGGCTTGTCCCTTCTTTGCAGTGGGATGGTGGTATGAGCAAGGGAGAACTGCTCCCCACCTCTGCCCTTCTCCATCTGTGGCAGGCGGATGAACTAACCCCAAGGTCATGAGATGAGGATGCTGTCCCAGGCCTTCATTGACTGATGCACTTGGAAGAGCAGACCCTGATGCAACACAGAAGAGCCAACCCTGATGGTGAAGGATGGAGTGGATGAGCTAGCCTTGAGGACATGAGAGCAGGAGAACTGATCCTGCTTCTTGCTAACTACAGCATTGGGTGAGCTCATCAGGGCAGTGCTGGGAGCTAACTCTGGTGCTGTGGGTGCAGGTGAATGTCTCCTTTTAAAAAGTCCAGGAACAGCCAGGCGTGGTGGCTCACGCCTTTAATCCCAGCACTCCGGAGACAGAGGCAGGCGGATTTCTGAGTTTGAGGCCAGCCTGGTCTACAAAGTGAGTTCCAGGACAGCCAGGGCTACACAGAGAAACCCTGTTTCAAAAGACCAAAAAAAGAAAAAAAGGAAAACAAAACAAAACAAAACAAACAAAACAAAAAACGAATAAAATCTATCTATCTATCTATCTATCTATCTATCTATCTATCTATTTATCTATCTACCTATCTACACAGAATTAAAAAAAAGAAAAAGAAAAAGAAAAAAGTCCAGGAACGCTGCTCACAGAATGGTGCCTCCTGAAATTCTTTCACAGATAGTCCTGGAGGTTTGTTTGCAAAGTGATTTTGGTTTGGTTGATTGGTTTCATGACAGTGCTTCTCTGCATGTACCTGGCTGTCCTGGGGCAAGGAAGATCCAACGTTACACACACTGTATATCAATGCATGTCGTTTTTGCTTTTAAAAGCCTTGAGCTAGTCTTAGGACCAAGTATCTGATGTCACCACTGCCCTCACAGGACTCCAGATGGGTCCTTGCCCTCTGCTCATTCTGACCTAGGGCTTAGTTCATAAAACACCAACCTCCTTCCTTCCTCTACCTTCCTGTACAGATCCCCGCTCTACCCACCCAGACTCTTGACTTCTCTAGACAAGGTCCCCAGTTCCTAGCGATCTTTGTGGCAATAATCATACTCATCACATCATTATTGATGGTTGTATTTATCGCCCCTACTATTGGGCTCTAAGTTCCCTGCCCACCAGATTTATGAAGGATCTCACACAGTCATGTCTGAAACCCAGGAGCTCTGTATGGGTCTCTGTTGGGCCGATGAATACTGATCTAAGGTGGTTTATCTGGGTATTCCCCATGGCTTCAATCCATCACTTCTGAAGGGTTGTTAAGTTCAGTCCAAGCGTCCGAGTTTTTTCCTCTCTTAATTCATGCCTGTCACCCACTTTCCTGAAAGACCATGATTAGGAGGAGAGAGGCCTGGGCTGACTGAGTGCTTCTGCAGTTAACTTGGGGGGTGTAGCCGTTGGAAACGTCAATGGTGGCCCCTAAGTTCAGCCAATGGCAGCCCCAGATTTCAGCTGTAATACATTGCACAACTCCCTTACTCTCACTCTGCCTGTGAGGGTACACTCTTAGCCCATAGCACAGCTTTTCGCACCAAAAAAAATCTTCAACTCAACTTCTCTGAGCTCTTCACGACCTTTATCAGTATATCTTACATCGACACTTTGTCGAAGAACTTGGGCTAGAGATCAGTTCGTCTGGTGGGACAGAAAGAAAGTGGCAGGCACACAAGGACTTCCTCTCACTGCTTGGAAGCTTCTGAGATCCCAACTACGAGGATGAAGAGCAGAGGAGTTTCTGCTCTGGGTGCAGATTCCAACTTTGCTCCTCAGGAGAAAGCCTGTGGTTCCCCTTTGCTACGGTGAGCTCCCACGTTCAGCTGCAATGGCCCCCAGGGACTTCAACATTCTAAGCCAACTTCCTCGCCACATTGGGTCCTTGAGGCCTCTGAACTCCCTGCCCTTCTGTTTGGTCTGAAGTAGTCCTCCCCAACATATTTTAATAATTTCTTCCTCACTTCATTCAGATCTCTGTTGCATGTCAGATCTCAGAATGGTCTCCACACTCTATCTCCATTCCAGTGCTTTCTGTCCCTAGACCCTGCTTTATCTCGTTCCTCTCATCATATAAAATTATATATGTGCTGTCTCTTCCAGATAGGAGAGAACAGTCAACTTTGTTTCCTGCAACATTTCCAAGGCTGAGGAGAATAGACAGTAAGCCTTCAGAATAAGCAGGTAAAGGAATGAATGAGTGGCCCTCTGAGAGAAATGGATAACCAAGCAGGGTTGAAACCTGGATTTCAAAGTTACACCTGCGCTTTGAGTACTCAAGAACCTGCAAGGTTGCTGTCCCTGAACACAGGAGTCAAGGAACAGCCTGAAGTAAGAAGCTGAGGTGGAGGCTAGGCTTACAGGCTTGTGGGTAGTATGAGCCTCTGGACCTGCTAAACATGCCAGCAGCCTGCTCTCTTATCAAATGAGTAGACCAGGGTCTGGCAGCCGGAGCAGGTGAGGTGGAGATCCCCACACAGGGTGATGACACCTGAGGAACTGAGGATCTGCAGGACACAGGTGGCATGGTCACATGGGGAGAGTTGCCATGTGTGGCTCTTTTCACCTGACTTCTGTGAGATTCCTTTTAAGATCATTTAACTGAATTCCAAATTGCAGCAGCAGCTGTGAATGAAGTCACATGTTCTGCTTACTGTGCCTGCCTTTTCAACTTAGACTCCAGGAGCCCTGTGTAGCGTCTTGACACAGTTTCAGCTGGTGGTGCTTGAAGCCCTGAGTCAAGCCTTCAATACAAGCTTCTGAGTCTTCTAGCACAAAGCACAATGGGAGACAGTTAGCAGTCTCTCAATGAATAGCGGGTACTACAGAACTCTATTTTAAAGATAGGTCCTCTGAAAGACAGTGAACTAAATATTCACTAGCAAAGATCACAGCGCACCATCCACTTATAGTTGGCCTTGCAGGAGTCAGAAGAGACATTTTGACTAAAGGTCAATTCTAGGATTAGGAAACTTAGAAGATAAAAATATCTCTACATGTCAAGTGCCAGGACCACATGATGGCAATGAAACCATTTCTTATGTTTTACTTTTATTTATTTATCTCTTCTTAAGGCAGGTTTTCTCTATTCAGGCATGGCTATTTGTGGAAAGCCGTGCAGCGTGCAGCGTGCGAGCAATCGCTGTGGAGAGCCGTGCGCGTGCCGCGAGCAATCACCATTATAAGATGGCGCTGGCCTCCGCTGTGACAAACTAGTAAACAAGCCTTGTGCGCAAGTGCGAGAGTGAACTCACTCCTAGTCACTGCCCATTCTCGGGGTGTAATAGTGGTGTGATGAGCGAGCAATGAATCAAGAGCTGTCACGCCACATCAGGTGCTGAAACGTCATGACTGAGTGCTATATAAGGGACTCCATTTTCTGGGGTCGAGATCTTCCTGAGAAGTAAGCAATAAAGCTTTGCTGCAGAAGATTCCGGTTGTCCTGAGTGTGTTCTTGCCGGCGGGGACAAAAGCTCGGGATAGCTATTCTGGAGCTCATTACATAGAACAGGCTGAGCCTGAATTCCAAGAGATTCACTTGCCTTTCCCTTTCCAGTACTGGAATTAAAGACATACACCATACATCGGACCCTAAAACCTCTTAATAAATGTGGAATTTCCCAAGATCCCTACCTATACAAAGAGGAAGGAAGGTATGGAAAAGTGATTGTATCTGTGTTATGATTTTATTTTAACTATTTTAATTTTTAACATTTTAATTATACTTTTATGGTACTATTGAATTCAGAGTATAATGGATATAAAATTTTCAAATGACTGAAATACTGTATCTTAAGTGTGCTTTACATATCACTATGACTTTTCTTACAATATAAAACATTTACAGAATGGTAGAGTAAGCAGGCATTATGCTAAGCAAAGTTTAAAAATATGTTTCCCATTATTAAAAGTTCTGTGGTAGTCTTCAATACTATGCACGTTCTCCTGAAACTTTACTTACAGACACATTAAATATGTATATCTATTCACATATGCTAATTAATACATTCTGTTAACATAGAAGGTGAACGTTGCATTCATAATGTCTGCAGCCAGCGAGTGATGCGTGGCTCATCTTAAGCATAACTAACAATTATTAAAAAAAATCTCCTAAACGGGTGTTGTGTTTGTTTCCATCCTGATACTCATGCTCACCATGAGGAACCATTTTGTATTCCTCTTCCCTTCAGTTCTTGTTTCTAATTACTCCACCATCATGACCCAAAGCACAACCTTATACTGTTTTCCCAATGCTCCTCTATAAAATCCACCCTACTCCCTTCTTGTCTCACAGGTCTGAGCTCAGGTGCCCCAGCAGGCTGCCCTGGCCAGCATTCTGGTGACATTAGATCCTTCCTCAAGCCCTTCCTACTACCTGAAATGGCTCTGCTTATTTATGACCACTGCTTTCTCCATGTCAAAAACATTTAGTCGCTGCCTTTGTTTTGCTCCCTTCCCCATCTCCAGTTGCTAGCACACACTATTTATTGACTCACTTACTAATTGATGAACTTCCTTCCCGTTGACTTCAAAATTATCATTCCATGTATGCTATCAGAACCCTTTGTGTCTTATCACTAAAAGAATAATAAATATGTAGGACATGCTTTTCTACAGTCTCCTACATCAACACTGTATAAGAAGAATCTCAAGCTAGGGGATAGATTATTTGGTAAAGAACTTGCTATCCAAGGAAGAGGGTCTGAGCTCCATTCCAGGACCCACATTTAAACCAAACAAAACTGTGCACAGTGCTGCTTGCTTATGATGTCATTGCCAGAGAGGTGGGTGGAAGTAGATTTCTCCTCCTGATTGGCCATGAGACCCAGCTATACCAGTAGATTCAGTGAGAGGCCTTGTCTCAAAACAGAAGATGGATAATGACTGAGGAAGATACCCAAGATTGATTTCTGGCTCCCACAGGCATGCTTATGGATCATGTGAACACATAATCACACATAAGCACAGTAAAATGATTCACATTTGACAAAACGGTGAGTACTGAATTATTTTTAGGTAGTTGTTTCTCAAATAAACCAATGATTTTGTCTAAAGTTGATTGAGACAAATAATATTTTCCTTTCTAAGAAAATCAAAATAATTTTGATTTCAGTTGCAGATTATTTTTATGGGGAAATGACAGCTGTTGACAAGATGAATTTGGCATTTATGGCCAGAATGATGGGTGCAGAAAGCTTAATAATTATCATTTATAATCTCATGCAGTACTTCAAGAGAACAAAAATGTCTATGGAGATTTAAGAATATTACACATCACCCCTTCTTATGATAAAAGCCAAAGTTGACATCTGAAAATTCAATACTATACTATGTTTGGCTTTTCTTTGGAATCATATAGTGTAGGAGGAACAGTGGTGGCTGCCTCTGAATAAAAGTGGGGGATGGGAGGGTACAGAAGTGCAAACGCAGATGCAAAGGCAATTCCTGCAGGAGGACCTAATTGAAGACTGCCTGAAAGACCAAGGCTTGCTGCAGACAATGCCAGCCAACGGGCGTGGTGGCGCACACCTTTAATCCCAGCACTTGGGAGGCAGAGGCAGGCGGATTTCTGAGTTCAAGGCCAGCCTGGTCTATAAAGTGAGTTCCAGGACAGCCAGGGCTATACAGAGAAACCCTGTCTTGAAAAAAACAAAAAACCAAACCAAAACAAAAAACAACAACAACAACAAAAGAACTGCTTTTTGAAGAGATGTTTACTTGGGACTAATGGGGCCCTGGTGGAGGGTATTAAAGGAGCTTGCAGCAGCATTCAGACAGACTTGCTGCTGCATTCTCACCTGCTCCTGGAGTCTGTGTCATTGATTCCACACCACCTCACCTCCAACCCCCAAGGGCAAGTAGAATCAGGCAGCATGAGGTTCAGGGCACAGGCAACAACTGGCATCCAGTGTGGTCTACACACTACATTATCCTCTTTTGGTGGCTGCTTGTGAACCTCCTTTTCTGGGGGCTCATTTTTTGCCTGTTGCAGCAAGGACTTTGCTTGAGGTTTGACCTTATCTGCTCTTCTTCATCACACACACTGCTGTCTTGTCCACTTCCATTGCTTGTTCCGTGAGTTGGTCCCTAAGTGTTTTATGTTGTGGGTCCTGAGGTAAGCATGTGGACCTCATTTCTGTCTTCTTTGTCTTTTTTTGTCTGTCCATCCAGGTATATACTTTCACTTGTGGTTTCAGTTCCAGGGTGAGTGTGTGGTCGTCTTTTCCCTTTGTCTTTATCCACTCATCTGGAGTTACTCACTTTCACTTTCAGTTTGGATTCATCCTGATATCTAAGATAGGGACTGGTACTAGGGATCGACTCCCAAAAGCCTTCTCTATCCTGGGGAAACCATGAAGTCATACAGCCTTGCCTTTGAGCTACACTCTAGGGAGTCCCCTGCTTAGTATGAACCTTTCTCTTCTGTCATATTCAGTCTGTTCTTTGCTTCCTTTGTGCTTGTCATTATGGGTTCCCTCCCTTCCACCATCAAGGAACCCCAAATTAGGGCATTGAAAACCCTTCTAGTGATACATGGTCTCAAGGTTAAAACTCATGACCTGGACCAATTTTGGGAGGAGGCCATTATTTTTGACCCCCTGGATATCACTAGAGAACATGTGGGACCCTGACATCTGGATGTGTGTTCTCTTCCTCACCCAATATGACCCCATTATGAGCAATTGGGATTTATGTGGCCCCTCTAATTGTCTTGATTTGTGCCCCTTTACTCTCCTAAAAGGTGACCATCTCTTTAATGGGATGTATTTCCATGTAAACCAGTTATTAAAATGTGGACTGGGGTGAGCTCTGTGAATGTGACTATTGGCAGCTAGGTTGACTGGAAAGCCACCCCAGTCTGTGTCCACCCCACCCCCTTTTTCTTTCTGGTCACTAATACCTCCATTGTCAGAGAACCTTAACTGCTTTAATAAAAAAATGTCTCCTGGCCACCTGCTGAATAGGGGTATTGAACATTGGCTATTCTGATGAGGGAACCAGTCGCCATTTGGATGCCTGTGGTAAATACCACTCACTTTCATACTGTCATTCTGATGGCCCAGAGTCACAACCCCTAGACCAGGAAAAGAGGGATTTTGTTATTATTGCTACCATAATTGTGGCCATCATTGTGGGCATTGCTGGGGTGACAACAGCTGCTGTTTTCTTGACTGGAAACTGTCAATGTGGTAGTCTTTAAGTCAGCTGAGGCACTACAGGCACAAGAGGTACTAAATCAACATCTTTATCAATCTGTCCACATTTTACAACTAATGGATTGAATTACTGGTGGAGAAGTTGGCCCTTGTTAGGAACAAGTCTCTATTGGCATGCGACCCCAGGTTTCACACAATCTGCCTAACCCCTTACCAAGTACATAACGCCACTGAAGCCTGACAACAGTTGGCTCAATATCTTGAAGATAACTGGTCAGTCAAATTCCTTGTCTATTCTGTGATGTTAAGGGTGAATATAGAAAACCTCAATATGACCAGGGTATCTGTGCTCTTCCTAGATGCCAGACTCTTGGGAAAAGTGGGGGTCAATATTAAGAGGCTGTTTGACCCCTTGTGGATAGCCACTTATGCTACAATGAGAGGAATTGTTATGCTAATAATTACTTTGTTTGAGTGTCTTCCACACAGAATCATAGGATCAGAGGTGAGGAGGACGCAACATCAGCCTCAACACTGGGGGGTAACTAGAACCAGTAGAACCCAGGCACCCAGGAACTCTGCCTGACCAGTGTCATGGGTTCCTTCCTGTCTGGGCTGGTGCCCTGAGCAGACCTTCAACATGAATTCCAAAGCCAGTCCCACAATACACCCAAGGGAAGATCCACTCCCAGGCTCTCTAACACGCCCAGGAACAGAGGATCTCAGGATCCCAGGAAGTTGGTCATACCAAGATCTCAGGGTCCCAGAGGCAGCTTGACTTCCAGGAGCTCTAACACACCCAGAATCTCAGGATCATAGGATCACAGAGACAGCTGAATTCTGAGGAGTTCCTACACAACCAGGATCACAGGAAGGACAGGCTCCTGTCAGATATATGGAGGGCATGTAGCACTAGGATAATCAGATGGCGGGAGGCAAGCATAAAAACATAAACAACAGGAACCAAACCTACTGAACATCATCAGAACCCAATTCTCCCACCATAGCAAGTCATGGATACACCATCACACCAGAAAAGCAAGATTTGTATCTAAATTCACTTCTCATGATGATGATAGAGGACTTTAAGAAGGACATAAATAACTCCATTAAAGGAATACAGGAGAATGTAGGTAAACAGCTAGAAGCCCTTAAAGTAGAAACATAAAAATCCCTTAAATAATCACAGAAAAAGACAATCAAACAGGTGAAGGAAATGAACAAAACCATCCAAGATCTAAAACTGGAAATAGAAACACTAAAGAAATCACAAAGGGAGGCAACTCTGGAGATAGAAAAATCTAGGAAAGAGATCAGGAGTCATAGATACAAGCATCACTAACAGAATACAAGATATAGAAGGGAAGGTATAGAAGATACTGTAGAAAACACTGACACAAGAGTCAAAGAAAATGAAAATGGCAAAAACTCCTAACCCAAAACATCCAGGAAATCCAGGACACAATGAGAAGACCAAACCGAAGTATAATAGGTATAGAAGAGAGCGAAGATTTCCAAATTAAAGTACTTATAAATATCTTAAACAAAATTATAGGAAAAAATTTTCCTAACATAAAGAAAGAGATGCCCACAAACATACAAGAAGCCTACAGAACTACAAATAGACTGGACCAGAAAAGAAATTCCTCCTGTCACATACTAGTCAAAACACCAAATGCACTAAAAAAAGAAAGAATATTAAAAGCAGTAAGGGGAAAAGGTCAAGTAACATATAAAGGCAGACCTATCAGAATAACACGAGACTTCTCATTAAAGATGATGAAATCTAGAAGATCCTGGGCAGATGTCATACATTCCCTAAGAGAACACAAATGCCAGCTCAGGCTACCATACCCAGCAAAACTCTCTATTACCATAGTCGGAGAAAACAAGATATTCTGTCACAAAACCAAATTTACACAATAGCTTTCTTTCCATAAATCCATCCCCACAAAGGATAATAGATGGAAAACATCAACACAAGGAGTAAAACTACACCCTAGAAAAAGCAAGAAAGTAATCTTTCAACAAACCCAAAAGAAGATAGCCACAAACATAATTCCACCTCTAACAACAAAAAAACAGGAAGTAACAATCACTTTTCCTTAATATCTCTTAACATCAATGAACTCAATTCCCCAATAAAAAGACATAGACTAACAGACTAGATACATAAACAGGACCCAGCATTTTGCTGCATACAGGAAATGCACCTCAGTGACAAAGACAGACACTACCTCAGAGCAAAAGGTTGGAAAAAATTTTTCCAAGCAATTGGTCCTAATAAACAAGCTGGAGGAGCCATTCTAATATTGGATAAAATCGACTTTTAACCAAAAGTTATCAAAAAAGATAAGGAAGGACACTTAATACTCATCAAAGGAAAAATCTACCACGATGAACTCTCAACTCTGAAAATCTATGCTCTAAATGCAAGGGCACCCACATTTATGAAAACAAACAAACAAACAAAAACCAACCAAACAAACAAACAAAAAAAACCCTTTATTAAAGCTCAAAGCACACATCATACCCCATACAATAATAGTTGGAGACTTCAACACCCCATTCTCAGCAATGGACAGGTCATGGAAACAGAAACTAAACAGAGGCACAGTGAAAGTAACAGAAGTTATGAACCAAATGGATCTAACAGATATTTATAGAACATTTCATCCTAAAGCAAAATAATATACCTTCTTCTCAGCATCTCATGATGCTTTCTCCAAAACTAACCATATAATTGGTCGCAAAACAGGTCTCAACAGATACAAGAAGACCGAAATAATCCCATGCACCCTATCAGATCACCATTGACTAAGGCTGGTCTTAAATACCAACAAAAACAACGGAAAGCACACATACACATGGAAGCCGAACAACACGCTGCTCAATGATAATTTGGTCAAGGAAGAAATAAAGAAAAAAAGTAATGTCTTTTTAGAATTTAATGAAAATGAAGACACATCATACCAAAACTTATGGGACACAATGAAAGCAGTGCTAAGAGGAAAACTCATAGCTCTAAGTGCCTTCAAAAAGAAACTGGAGCCCTTCCGGTCCGACCAGCACCTGGGTAGCTAGGGAGCTGAGTCAGTTGACACCCACCAGCTACCCAGGACACCCGCCACGGGATCTTAAGACTTCTGGTGAGTGGAACACAATGTCTGCTCCAATCCAATTGTGCGGGACCTGAGACTGCATTAGTTAGGGAAGCAGAAAACCCTGCCTGAGTAGGGGCACAAGCCCCTTCCGGTCCGACCAGCACCGGAGTAGCTAGGGCGCAGAGTCAGCTGACACCCGCCAGCTACTCACAACACCAGCCACAAGATCTAAAGACTTCAGGTGATCCAGCTACCCTCCCGGCCAGAGGACAGGTTTCCACCCGGCCAGGGAGCCCTTTGCCTCAGGATCAGCGGAGCCATCTTGGTTTGGGGACTCCACTGAACCTAGTCTGCACAGGTGAGAGTGTGCACCACAGAAGCTGATAGCTTCTGGGATAGGCGGGAGCAACAGAGCCTCTCAGGCAGCGCCCTTTTTGGGCTCCAGACATCTGGCCACCCTCCCGGCCAGAGAACAGGTGTCTGCCCGGCCTGGGAGCCCTTGGCCTCAGGATCTGCGGTAGCCATCTTGGTTCCTGGACTCCACAGAACTTAGGAACTTATTCCGCACAGGTGAGAGTGTGCACCACAGAAGCTGACAGCTTCTGGGACAGGTGGGAGCCACAGAGCCTCTGAGGCAGCGCCCTTTTTGGGCCCTAGACATCCGGCCACCCTCCAGGCTAGAGGACAGGTGTCCACCCGCCCGGGAGCCCTTTGCCTCAGGATCAGCGGAAGCCATCTTGGTTCTGGGACTCCTCTGAACTTAGTCTGCACAGGTGAGAGTGTGCACCACAGAAGCTGACAGCTTCTGGGACAGGCGGGAGCCACAGAGCTACTGAGGCAGCACCCTTTTCGGGCCCCAGACATCTGCCCACCATCCTGGCCAGAGGACAGGTGTTCTCCCGGCCCGGGAGGCTTTTGCCTCTAGATTGGCAGTAGCCATCTTGGTTCCAGGACTCCACCGAACATAGTCTGCACAGGTTAGAGTGTGCACCACACAAGCTGACAGCTTCTGTGAACACTGCTAAACAGGTAGAAGACATTAAAGAGGAAGCACAAAAATCCCTTAAAGAATTGCAGGAGAACACTGCTAAACAGGTAGAAGACATTAAAGAGGAAGCACAAAAATCCCATAAAGAATTGCAGGAAAACCAGACCAAAGAGGTGATGGAATTTAATAAAACCATCCAAGACCTAAAAAGAGAAGTAGACACAATAAAGGAAACCCAAAGTGAGGCAACACTGGAGATAGAAACCCTAGGAAAGAAATCTGGAACCATAGATGTGAACATCAGCAACAGAATACAAGAGATAGAAGAGAGAATCTCAGGTGCAGAAGACTCCATAGAGAACATCGGCACAACACTCAAAGAAAATACAAAATGCAAAAAGATCCTAACTCAAAACATCCAGGAAATCCAGGACACAATGAGAAGACCAAACCTACAGATAATAGGAGTAGATGAGAATGAAGATTTTCAAATCAAAGGACCGGCAAATATATTCAACAAAATTATAGAAGAAAACTTCCCAAACCTAAAGAAAGAGATGCCCATGAACATACAAGAAGCCTACAGAACTCCAAATAGACTGGACCAGAAAAGAAATTCCTCCCGACACATAATAATCAGAACAAAAAATGCACTAAATAAAGATAGACTACTAAAAGCAGTAAGGGAAAAAGGTCAAGTAACATATAAAGGCAAGCCTATAAGAATTACGCCAGATTTTTCCAGAGACTATGAAAACCAGAAGGGCCTGTACAGATGTTATACAGAAACTAAGAGAACACAAATTCCAGCCCAGGCTACTATACCCAGCCAAACTCTCAATTACCATAGATGGAGAAACCAAAGTATTCCACGACAAAACCAAATTCACACATTATCTTCCCACGAATCCAGCCCTTCAAAGGATAATAACGGAAAAAAACCAATACAAGGACGGAAACCACGTCCTAGAAAAACCAAGAAGGTAATCCCTCATCAAACCAAAAAGAAGACAGCCACAAGAACAGAATGCCAACTCTAACAACAAAAATAAAAGGAAGCAACAATTACTTTTCCTTAATATCTCTTAATATCAATGGACTCAAATCCCCAATAAAGACATAGACTAACAGACTGGCTACACAAACAGGACCCAACATTTTGCTGCTTACAGGAAACTCATCTCAGAGAAAAAGATAGACACTACCTCAGAATGAAAGGCTGGAAAACAGTTTTCCAAGAAAATGGTAGGAAAAAACAAGCTGGAGTAGCCATCCTAATATCTAATAAAGTCGACTTCCAACCCAAAGTCATCAAAAAAGACAGGGATGGGCACTTCATACTCATCAAAGGTAAAATCCTCCAAGAGGAACTATCAATTCTGAATATCTATGATCCACATACAAGGGCAGCCACATTCATTAAAGAAACTTTAGTAAAGCTCAAAGCACACATTGCACCTCACACAATAATAGTGGGAGACTTCAACACACCACTTTCACCAATGGACAGATCATGGAAGCAGAAACTAAACAGGGACACAGTGAAACTACCAGAGGTTATGAAAAAAATGGATCTGACGGATATCTACAGAACATTTTATCCTAAAACGAAAGGATATACCTTCTTCTCAGCACCTCACGGTACCTTCTCCAAAATTGACCACAAAATTGGTCATAAAACAAGCCTCAACATATACAAAAATATTGAAATTGTCCCATGCATCCTATCAGATCACCATGGACTAAGGCTGATCTTCAATAACATAATAAGTAATAGAAAGCCAACACACACGTGGAAACTAAACAACACTCTTCTCAATGATACCTTGGTCAAGGAAGGAATAAAGAAAGAAATTAAGGACTTTTTGGAGTTTAATGAAAATGTATCCACAACATACCCAAACTTATGGGACACAATGAAAGCATGTCTAAGAGGAAAATTCATAACTCTGAGTGCCTCCAAAAAGAAACTAGAGAGAGCAAACATTAGCAGCTTGACAATACACCTAAAAGCTCTAGAACAAAAGGAAGCAAATTCACCCAAGAGGCGTAGACGGCAGGAAATAATCAAACTCAGGGGTAAAATCAACTAAGTGGAAACAAGAAGATCTATTCAAAGAATCAACCAATGGAGGGGCTGGTTCTTTGAGAAAATCAACAAGATAGATAAACCCTTAGCCAGACTCACTAGAGGGCATAGGGGAAGTATTCTAATTAACAAAATCAGAGATGAAAAGGGAGACATAACAACAGATCCTGAAGAAATCCAAAACACCATCAGATCCTTCTACAAAAGGCTATATTCAACAAAACTGGAGAACCTGGATGAAATGGACAAGTTTCTAGACACATAACAGGTATCAAAGTTAAATCAAGATCAGTTTAATGATCTAAACAGTCCCATATCCCCTAAAGAAATAGAAGCAGTCACTAATAGTCTCCCAACCAAAAAAAGCCCAGGACCAGATAGGTTTAGTGCAGAGTTCTATCAGACCTTCAAAGAAGTTCTAATCCCAGTTATTCACAAACTATTCCACAAAATAGAAACAGAAGGTACTCTACCCAACTCATTCTTTGAAGCCACAATTACCTAAACCACAAAAAGACCCAACAAAGATAGAGACCTTCAGACCAATTTCCCTTATGAATATCGATGCAAAAATCCTCAATAAAGGTCTCGCTAACCAAATCCAA
Organism: Mus caroli; assembly: GCF_978045245.1. Taxonomy (NCBI): domain Eukaryota; kingdom Metazoa; phylum Chordata; class Mammalia; order Rodentia; family Muridae; genus Mus; species Mus caroli. The sequence continues at coordinate 23,524,242 of NW_028227264.1, forward strand.
GAACACATCAAAACAATCATCCATCCTGACCAAGTAGGTTTCATCCCAGGGATGCAAGGATGGTTCAATATATGGAAATCCATCAACGTAATCCAGTATACAAACTCAAAGACAAAAACCACATGATCATCTCGTTAGATGCTGAGAAAGCCTTTGACAAAATCCAACAACCATTCATGATAAAAGTCTTGGAAAGATCAGGAATTCAAGGCCCATACCTAACCATGATAAAAGCAATCTACAGCAAACCAGTAGCCAACATCAAAGTAAATGGTGAGAAGCTGGAATAAATCCCACTAAAATCAGGGACTAGACAAGGCTGTCCACTCTCTCCCTACCTATTCAACATTGTACTTAAAGTCCTAGCCAGAGTAATTAGACAACAAAAGGAGATCAAGGGGATACAAATTGGAAAAGAAGAAGTCAAAATATCACTCTTTGCAGATGATATGATAGTATATATAAATGACCCTAAAAATTCCACCAGAGAACTCCCAAGCCTGATAAATTGCTTCAATGAAGTAGCTGGATATAAAATAAACTCAAGCAAGTCAATGGTCTTTCTGTACACAAAGGATAAACAGGCTGAGAACGAAATTAGGGAAACAACACTCTTCTCAATAGTCACAAAGAATACAAAATACCTTGGCATGACTCTAACTAAGGAAGTGAAAGATCTGTATGATAAAAACTTCAAGTCTCTGAAGAAAGAAATTAAAGAAGATCTTAGAAGATGAAAAGATCTCCCATGCTCATGGATTGGCAGAATCAACATTGTACAAATGGCTATCTTGCCAAAAGCAATCTACAGATTCAATGCAATCCCCATCAAAATTCCAACTCAATTCTTCAAGGAATTAGAAAGGGCAATCTGCAAATTTACCTGAACAACAAAATACCTAGGATAGCAAAAACTCTTCTCAAGGATAAAAGAACCTCTGGTGGAATCACCATGCCTGACCTAATGCTGTACTATAGAGCAATTGTGATTAAAAAAAACTGCATGGTACTGGTATAACGACAGACAAGTAGACCAATGGAACAGAATTGAAGACCCTGAGATGAACCCACACACCTATGGTCACTTGATCTTTGACAAGGGAGCAAAAACCATCCAGTGGAAAAAAGACAGCATTTTCAACAAATGGTGCTGACACAACTGGCGGTTATCATGTAGAAGAATGCGAATTAATCCATACCTATCTCCTTGTACTAAGGTCAAATCTAAGTGGATTAAGGAACTCCACATAAAACCAGAGACACTGAAACTTATAGAGGAGAAATTAGGGAAAACCCTCGAAGATATGGGTACAGGGAAAAAATTCCTAAATAGAACAGCAAAGGCTTGTGCTGTAAGATAAAGAATAGATAAATGGGACCTCATAAAATTGCAAAGCTTCTGTAAGGCAAAAGACACCGTCAATAAGACAAAAAGACCACCAACAGATTGGGAAAGGATCTTTACCTATCCTAAATCAGATAGGGTACTAATATCCAATATATATAAAGAACTCAAGAAGGTGGACTCCAGAAAAATCAAATAACCCCATTAAAAATTGGGGCTCAGAACTGAACAAAGAATTCTCACTTGAGGAATACCGAATGGCAGAGAGGCACCTGAAAAAATGTTCAACATCCTTAATCATCAGGGAAATGCAACTCAAAACAACCCTGAGATTCTACCTCACACCAGTCAGAATGGCTAAGATCAAAAATTCAGGTGACAGCAGACGCTGGCGAGGATGTGGAGAAAGAGGAACACTCCTCCATTGTTGGTGGGATTGCAAGCTTGTACAACCACTCTGGAAATCAGTTTGGCGGTTCCTCAGAAAATTGGACATAATACTTCCAAAGGATCCAGCAATACCTCTCCTGGGTATATATCCAGAAGATGTTCCAACTGGTAAGAAGGACACATGCTCCACTATGTTCATAGCAGCCTTATTTATAATAGCCAGAATCTGGAAAGAACCCAGATGCCCCTCAACAGAGGATTGAATACAGAAAATGTGGTACATTTACACAATGGAGTATTACTCAGCTATTACAAGGAGTGAATTTAAGAAATTCCTAGGCAAATGGATGGACCTGGAGGGCATCATTCTGAATGAGGTAACACAATCACAAAGGAACTCACAGAACATGTACTCACTGATAAATGGATATTAGCCCAAAAACTTAGGATACCCAAAATATAAGATACAATTTGTTAAAGCATGAAACTCAAGAGAACAAAGACCAAAGTGTGGACACTGTGCCCCTTCTTAGAATTGGGAACAAAACATCCATGGAAAGAGTTACAGAGATAAAGTTTGGAGCTGTGACGAAAGGATGGACCATCCAAAGACTGCCATATCCAGGGATCCATCCCATAATCAGCTTCCAAATGCTGACACCATTGCATACACTAGCAAGATTTTGCTGCAAGGACCCAGATATAGCTGTCTCTTGTGAGACTATGCCAGGGCCTAGCAAACACAGAAGTGGATGCTCACAGTAAGCTATTGGATGGATCACAGGGCCCCCAATGGAGGAGCTAGAGAAAGTACCCAAGGAGCTAAAGGGATCTGCAACCCTATAGGTGGAACAACATTATCAACTAACCAGTACCCCAGAGCTCTTGACTCTCGCTGCATATGTATCAAAAGATGGCCTAGTTGGCCATCACTGGAAAGAGAGGCCCATTGGACTTGCAAATTTTATATGCCCCAGTACAGGGGAACACCAGGGCCAAAAACTGGGAGTGGGTGGGTAGGGGAGTGGCGGGGGGAGTGTATTTGGGACCTTTTGGATAGCATTGGAAATGTAAATGAGGAAAATACCTAATAAAAAAAAAGGAAAAAAAAAAAAAGAAACTGGAGAGAGCACACACAAGCAGCTTGACAGCACACCTGAAAGCTCTAGAACAAAATGAAGCAAATACATTCAAGAGGAGTAGATAGCAGGAAATAATCAAACGCAGGGCTGAAATCAACAAAATAGAAACAAAAAGAACTTCATGAAAGAAGTTCATGAAAGAATGAAGAAAATCATGAACTGTTTCTTTGAGAAAAATCAACAAGATGAATAAACCCTTAGCCAGACTAGAGGGCACAGAGACAATATCCAAACTAATAAAATCAAAAATGAAAAGGGAGACATAACAGCAAAATATATTTTAAAATAATTATACTGTGTGTTGAATAGTAACAGCTGAAAATATTAAATCATGTTCTACAAACATCATGGAAATGTTATTGATAATTTTTCTTAATGTTTAATTTCAAAGATTTTTTGCTATTTTGAAATTTTTAAAATATACTTACTGATAAAATAATTTTTCTCTTAGAAACACTGATAATCTTTTTAAAGTAAACTTATAATTAGACAATGTATACACACACATACACACATATACATATATATATAATGCATTTATTCTCTCACTAGGTCAGGTGATATCACATAAAGGCTTTTGAATACATTTCTTGATGACTCATTTTCAATAATTTATGCTCTTTTACTGTGTTTAATTTCCAAAGAATATTTGTATGTTTTGAAACAATTTAGTATTAAACATTAGATATAGGATCCTCAGTTATGGATAGTATCAAATATTCATTGGTGATATCTTTAGGGTATGAAATAGTATGAATGTAAGAGTTGAACAAAATTTTTTTTTGTATTTTTGATTCTCAAAATACTCAATATTATTAATATGTTTGATGTTTAAAATGCATTTAAATAAGAAAAATAAGAAAAAAAAGGTGTCTCACACAGCATATATCCAGGCAGTGCTCCATAAATAAGACAGCCCTCCAGGTGCTGATGGCTCTAGAAAATCCTGATTGTGGGGGCCCCCCTAAGGAAGTGATCAAAGCATGGATGGCAGAGATGCATGAGACCACCATGTAGGCTGTTCCTCATCTTCCCCTTGCATGACATGCCTCTAGAATGATGTCTCTTTGAGGGCTGGTAGTCAATGACAGATAAGATCTTGGAAGGCAGGACAACCTAAGACAGGCACAGTCCATTACACTGGGAATCCTCAGAGGTGTGGTCAACAATGCTGAGGCAATGGCACCCCAGCTCCCACTAGGCTGTCAAAATCTAAAAGCAAAAAGGTGGAAATGTAAGAGGAACATTGTGGCTTCCTCTGCATAAATGTCAGGGGTTCACAGCCACAAAGGCAACTCCTGCAGGAGGACCTAATTGAAGACTGCCTGAGAGACCAAGGATTGCAGACACAGACAATGCCAGCCAATCAGGAACTGTTTAGAAGAGATGCTTTTTTGGGACCAATTCAGCCCTGGCGGAGGGTATTAAAGGAGCTTGCAAGAGTTCCAAGAGATCTGATCCCATGCCCTCTTCTGGCCTCATCAGCACTGCATACAAGCAGGCAAAAAAAAATCATATATATATATATATATATATATATATATATATACATATGAAACAAAGAACTCAATGTAGGGAGAACATGATGAAGTTTATCCTTGCTACATCAATTTTAACCTCACTTTTTGTGATAATCAGGTAAATATTAAATATGAAGAGTCTTATAGTTTATAGCCTTTTTTGAAACTTTGAAACTATCCCTATGCATATTTCACTTAAAAAATAATCTGCTAAAATATCTTTTAGATTTATTAATTGCGTGGCTGTGTGCCTGCATGTTTGTATGTGTGCCAACAAGGTGGGTCAGTGAGGGGAATTGCTTGTACTTAAGCTGGAGGACTTAACATAATAAGACGGCAAGAGAGAACTGGCTCTACAGTTGTCCCCTGACCCCCACATGAACACCATGGACCATGGTATTCATGTACCTGCACTTGTACACACACACACACACACATACACACACACATACACACACATACACTCACACACACACACATACACTCACACACACACATACATATTATAATATCTAATGGAATGCAAATGTCTAAAGAAATGTATACCATTTCTTTTAAACTAAAGAAGTAGCCAAGTCTGATGACACACACCTCCAGAACTCGAGAGCAGAAGCAGATAGACATCTTGTCTACATAGTGAGTTCCAGGCCAGCCAGGGCTATGCAGTTTAGACTCTGTCTCAAAGAGAAAAAAAGATTCTCCTGTTTGAACAAAGGTTTCATCAAAGTACTATTTATAATACACAGTGTCTGGAAACGGCCTCGAGGTCCAAGTATAAGGTGTTAAACTACGACGTACCATGTAACCCAATCTTGCACAGACATTATTAAAGTTGCCTTGAATTTGGAAAGTATTTAACACATAAGGTTAAGCCAACAGAACAGGTTGTAATATTAAGTATGGAAAAAAGAGAAACTCATTAAAAACGAGGAGAAGAAAATGCCAAATGTTACAGTTGCCCTTGGTTTATCAGATTATTCGTAAGATTCTCCCAGGTTTTTTAATTCTTTTTTTGTTTGTTTGTTTGCTTATTTTGTTTTTTTTTGTTGTTGTTGTTGTTGTTTTCAAGACATGGTTTCTCTGTGTAGCCCTGGCTATCACTCTGTAGACCAGGCTGGCCTCAAACTCAGAAATTCATCCACCTCTGCCTCCCAAGTGCTGGGATTAAAGGCGTGCACCACCATGCCCGGCTATGTTTTTTAATTCTTAATGTATTTTTCCAAAATTTTAATTGAGAATATGGATTGCTTTGCAATTAGAAGCAAAAATAATTCTTCAGAAGTACTGTATAATCATTGAGTTACAAATGTGTGCACATGTACATGTTTTCTGGGCGCATCTGACTCCCATTACCAAGAAAGGCAAAATGTGTTTCTCTGACGAGAACATCTGCCTAGACAGAATACTGAGGACTTTTTAATTCACTCCACATCTCACCCTAAAGATGCTGATTTTTAAAAAGAAAATATTTTCTTCTCAGCACCTCTGGAATTAGTTCACTCTTCAAAAAAATAAATAAAGCTTGTATTATCTTGGTTTTATAAAATTTCAATATTATTCTTCCTCGAAGCTTTAGTTCAATATGCTGCAATTGTTTATTTATATGCGGCTCTCTTACTAAGTTATGAAACTCAATCCCGTACCTCAAGGAGCTCTTCATTCTATTCTCCTCTCCTCTCCTTTTACTCCAGGGTTTCCAAGGCATGCTTAGCCTCTTTCTATCTACATCAGTGCTGCAGAGAGGTAATGGAGAACACTCTTACCCAAATAATGACAAAATATCCCTGGAGTCTGCTCTGGCTGCATTGGGTGGTTGTTACTTTGTGTGTGTATATGTATGTCCATGTGTCTGTGTCTAGGCTATAGGTTGATGGCAAATACCAATTGTCCTCAATTGTTCCTTCACCTACTTTTTGAAACAGGGTCTTTCACAAACCCAGAACTCCTCAATTGGGCCCCACTGGTTGGTCATGACCATCCTTGGGGGTTCCTTCGGTCCTTGGGTCGAGACCGCAGGAACAATCTTTCAGGCATGCTTTTTCACATGAATGTTGGATATATAAACTAAAGTTCCCATGTTTGTGAATCACACTTCACTGACTGAGCCATCTGCCCAAGCACAAACCATGGATTCTCTATCTACTAAGAGCGTTCCCTTTTCTAGCCCTGCCTCCTTCTAGATAAGCTTTATGATGATGCAGAAGCACAGCGTTACCCCCACTGCACTCTCTAGTCCTCAGTCACTGAACACCAGCCAAAATCATATTAGTAATGCCCAGCTCTCTCTTACTGAGACACCTCCATCCCCCTGTGTACATTCTCCCTTTGTTTAATGAGCAATGAATAATTTGTTGAACCCCAGGGAAGTTCCCGGTAATTTCCGGCTGGAGGGCACTGAACGTCCTCGTTCCTCTCTTGCTGATCTTTTCTCTGCTCATACTTGGTGTCGGCGCGGGCATTTCCCTTCTGCTGGAAGCCTCTGGTGGGTGACCTGCATTTCTGATGTCCTATTCTTTTCTGTCACCACGTCGTTTATGCTCTGCAGTTGTGACTGCATTTTATAACATTAACTAGCTATGTACTCTCCATTACTCTGAAAAATTCCTTGAGCCTTACTTTCTGAAACAGACTATGAGACAAATAAGAGTAATATATCTCATTACTCTTCTTACACACACACACACACACACACAGAGAGAGAGAGAGAGAGAGAGAATTATACACACATCTAGCCATATATCTATACTGATACAAACTTTCTTTTGCATTTGTTTACCTAATGGCACTATATCATTCATATTTATAGGATAGCATTTCAAGCAGGACCTTAGGATGATACTATATAACTAGAATGTTCCCTATCTCTACTACATTTAGCCTGTTTTTGGTGTATCATGTCCCCCCCCAACCGCCATCTATTTCCTACTTTCCATCTTTCTGAGCAAGACATGTGTGTGAAGGTAACTTCAGGCCACAGCCATTGGCAGAGGTTTCCTCTCCTGCAACTGAAAACATTCACTAAAGTTAGCCTTTCAAGTGTCTGACTTGCTAGTGTATTGGCTCTGCCTGGTCATAGGGACTGTGTACTGGAGGGAAGGGCCCTACTAGGTAATTGCATTTTGACAATGCCAGGCATAATCCCATTGGGCAAGTCATTCCATGGTCTGGTCTGATCTAATACTTACAAGCCTCAAAAGTCAGCTCACTGTCTTCTTTCCTAAGCAGATGCCTGCCGTGCTCCCTCCTTCTCACTCAGACTTGAAGTTGACCTTGCCCTGCTAGGACCGGGGTGACTCTCTGACAATCCAGGATGAATTCCAGATTCTGACAGATCTGGGATTCTGCGCCAGCTCCTGCATAGTCTTGCCTGGTTCCAGGAGTTTAGGCAAACAATATTAACCTCCCTGAGCCTCCTCCGTTAGCTCAAAGGGGGACATATACTATACTTATCTTCCAGGAGTGTAATGAAGATATAGTGAGATCTTGGATAAATCTAAGGTGCATGGCAAATACACTGCAAATACGAGCTTCCCTTTGTACATAATGCCTGACTACTAATAGAATCCCCTCGCCCTCTGAAGATAAACCCATTCCATATTCTATTGATTTATCTCAGGAAGATGTTTAAAGTGGAGCCATATGGTGAAGTTCCTGTTTTCAGATCAACAATCAAACTGTAGCTGTTCTATTGATCTGCCCACCTGTTCATCTTTCCTGACTGGCCTCCATCCCTGGCTCTTGCTATTATGCCAAATCCCGTACCAAGAATTTATGCATGTGAACCCTTTGCTGGAGCCTCACCTTGGCACCTTGTCTGACATGTCTGTGAGCATGCATGCCTGGCGGCTTTGTATGAGTAATCTCTGCCATGTGCCCTATGAATGACATTGATGCCTGACACTCAGATTTCGTATTAGAAAGTCTACTGAGCTTGCCATCCAGTTTGGTCTGATACAATGTATTGTGACATTGGCCTTGAGAAATAATATTGCACGTTGGCTACAGCACGGGCTATGGTGACTATGGAATTCCAGCTTTACCTTTTATTGCTCCCAAAAATCTTAATTTATTTTTCTCCTCCAACTTTTGGTTTTTCTCATGTTAGAAAGCTCTTGAGACATTTGAATACTATGACTTACAGAGTGCCCATGGGACCTGTCACAGTAAGAATTGACCAACAGACCTCAGTTTAGCGGCTAAGAAGATGGATTCATTAGTAAAGTGCTTGCTGTGCTTTTATAAGGACTAGAGTTTGGGACTCCAGCAGCCCGGTACAAAGCTGGGTGGAGCTGCACGGATCTGTAAGTCTAGTGATGGGATCTGGAGAAGGAGCCGAGACAGGCAGATTCTTGAAACTCTTAGGCCAGCAAGTCTAGGCAATTGGTAAAATCGAGATTCAGTGAGACACTCTGTCTAAAATATTAAGCTGGAGAAGGTAAATGAGTAAGAAAGCCCAGTGCCCACCACTGGCCTCCACACCACACTTACATCACGTGCACACGCGTGCGCACACACACACACACACACACACACACTCACACACCCCTTGGATGCCTGATGCCCACAAGTCCTATTTTTATGCAAGTCAGTTGGAGTTAAACCTCTCCCTGACTGAGCACCACCTGCCTTCCACACATGAGCCTTTCAGATTCACTAATTCCATAAACATGTCTAGGCGTACAGAGATGCTTTCATCTTCACATCTTCAGTCTTCTTCGGCTCCAATCACCTCCAGATTCTAATTTAGAACCCGTGCCTACGGCTGGTCCATTATTTACTGTTGTGTAAATAACGGTTCTCACTCCTCTGCTCAAACGTCACTGGTTCTACAATTCCCAAAGTCAGCTTCTTCTAATCTCAGTATGTCTGGATGGATTTCTGAAAATGAAATCCATGTGTTGGAAACAGGGCATGCAGATATTTGTTTAAAGTGCATGACTTCGAGTATACAAATGATGGGCTCCTCATTCAATAATACTGTGGAAATCGCATTCCTTTTAATAAAAGTCTAGACAGGAAAACATTATTTCACCACTGGGCTCCCCCTTAGTTGAAGGTTCTACCTTCTAGAATTCCCATGGCTTTGGGCACCAGACTTGCCTAAGTGCAAAGTACACATCTCTGTGTAGGAGAAAGCAATTATACCTAGTAACAAATTCATTGTTTTGACCTGGAACATCATTAGCCTTCTTGAACCACTTCTCTGTGATCTTCCCAGAACTGTCTGTTGAGGATGAGACAGCCTCCTCCTTCCCATCAGACTGCTACCAAAACCCTCACACAGAAAGAGTCGGGCACAGATCCTATCCCAAGCTGCCATAGAACACTCCCTATCATACATAGGAACTCATGCTGTGGCCCTTAAATCCCAACAACCACAGAATCCATCAAAAGGAGTATCAATGGGACCGGAAAGAGACAGGATCTCTCTTTCTTATGGATCCCATGTTAGGTTTGGACCTATTGACAGCAACCATTCCCTTCACATAGGAAGACCTCAGGATAAGTCTGACCCAGAGATAAATGGAGCTGAGAGATGAGGAGAGAAAGGATCCACACAAAGTTGTTTCCTCCAGCAACTGAAGTAGATCTACCTAAAGGTGGCTCTAAAGACCTTCCATTCACATCAGCCACCAAGCCCTTTATTGCTAATCCAGTCTCATGTACACACAATTAAATGCATCCTTGAACAACTAACAGAAACCCTGACAGAAATGAATACAGAGGGACCTGGCATCCTCTGCACAAATGATGATCAGAATAGGCTTAGCCATGGTACTGCAGGAAGGCATCTAAGATTCCTCATCTTTTGACTCTGCTACATTCCTGGGTTTTCTTTGTAATTTCCCCTCTGGTTATAAAGTTTCCAAAGAATAACTTGCTCTTATATATCCTACCAACAGTGCCTTGGTCCAAAGGTCCTCCCCTCTACATAGTTTGTAGCCATTTCCTTTTTTTTTTTTTTTTTTTTACAGGGCACTCAGAGTTCTTAGAGAAGTCTTGTCAAGAACTCAGTGACATGCAACTTCCCACTCAGGAAAGGGAGGGGTGTTAAGTTGAAGGGGAAACAGGAGCAACCAGACTCAACCCAAGGGTCAGAATCCAAGCCATCTCAGAGGTTCTCAACTGCATAATTATATATTTGTCTTCCAGAATGCATAAAGTTTTTGCTAAAAAATTCAATCCTCAGACATCAAGCTTCCCTCCCCTCCCCTCCCCTCCCCTCCCCTCCCCTCTCCTTTTACTCGGGGGTTTCCAAGGCATGCTTAGCCTCTTTCTATCTCCATCTGTGCTGCAGAGAGGCAATGGAGGACACCCTGCTAACGTGTTTTGTAGCACCAGTCAGGCCTTCAGCACCTTTCCGCTCTAATTACCTCTGGAGGTTGTTAGGAAAATCAATTGCTATTATTGGTGAAAACCCATGAAAAACTACCAAGCTCAGAGTGAAAGTTGCTATTTGGTATTTGATTTTACTGTCAAGTGGGATCACCTCGATGGACCACGCGCCCCAGGCTAGATTGTTTTCCTTTCCCCACAGCCAGCAATCTTACATCCTGCCTCCCTCCAGCCCTAACACGCCCAAGCCACACTCGGTCCACATTCAGATCTTCATTATCCTCAATTCCACCAGAACTCCTCACATAGCGTTATGTCTTCAATCTAAAGTCATTCTGCAGATGAGAACATCAGGTACCAGAAAGGCTAACTGACTTTATCCAAGGCTACATAATCAGTAGCTAAGTCAAGATGACAACCTTCGAAACAGTGCCAGTTGGGATCTGCTGGCCTTGAGTCTGCACCTGTCTCCCGGTGTTCACAGACACCTCACATCACAATTTGGTGTTTACCAGACTCTTCCTCACTAGCCTAGCTCCTGCTGGGTGTCCACTGTTGCAGAACATCTCAGTAAGGGCTCACCATTGTGTTCTGAGTGGTTGGGCATGTATCAGACACTAGCAGACAAAGCCCACCTTCAGTCCAGGGACAGGCACTTGATAAAACTACGAGTGTCATAGTCCTGGAAAACATAAAGAATTCACCTCACCTCAGATTTGTTTTTCTGCCCCTTACACAAGTTCTTTTTCTTAAGAGTCTCTGCTTCATAACTACTGCCTGCACTGTCTACTATTTAGGGAGAGAAACACTCCATAAACTTTATTTTTAAACTGCCTCATCTTTTAAATCCTACATTCTGTTTCATAAACAAGGTAAGGACAGTCACCTTCCTGTGAATACATTTTTAAATCCCATTTTCCTAAGAAATGTGTCAGGTGACATGTGCTTGTTCAGGTTCTTATTTCCACAGTAACACGTGAATTCCTTTATTTATTCTTTATGCGGTCTTGGTGAGAATAAGGTTAGCCAACCAGTTCAGATTTGCGGCTCCAGGTGTCAGAAGTTGTCTTTATATCCAAAAAGCCATTGTCAACGTCTGGAAACGATAAAAGTCCAAATGTAGCAATCCAACTCTTGGCACATTCAAAAGCATCTCTAAAAATTACACTATCTTAAAACGACAAGGACAGCAACTGTTCTCACAGCGACGCTCCTGGGTGTCCAACTCTTTCTGATTCCAGGTGTCAAATGGACATTTTGTTTTTACCTAGACAGGTCTAGGAAGCAACAGGTTAAGTCACTGCCAATCCCCTGGAACCATCATTCTGAGCCTTCCTACGCAGCAGCTCTCTCCTTACTGAAGGCTTTCCCAGCCTAGATACAAAGATAATTATAGCCCTGGTTACAAATTATCTCATAATTATGAGGTATCTAGTGGAAATGTTAAAGAAAAGTTATTAACACCTTAGTAGATATTTTTTAAACTTCAAAAAGCAGCATTAAATTGCATGGAGTATTAAGGGTCATTTTCCGCTTCTTGGAAGCACTGTTTTCCTTTTAGAAGAGCACGGGTTCCTCCTTTCAGCTGTTTGAAAGGCAGAAAACGACCAGCAGATGCTTCAGTGTGGGCAAACAGCAGCATGGGAATAAAGTGAGCCTTAAAAAGTTTCAAGATGCAGCCTACTTTTCAGCCAAAGTAAGAGGCCGTGGTGCCAACAGTCAAGTAAGAAACCAAAGGTCATTTCATGTTTTCATCACGCAGCGAATGGCACACCGATAAAGGAGAGAGCTTTAGCACCACGGGTACCATCTATGCACAAAACGCTATGCAACTTCGTCTGACTTCAAGAAGGAAATAGTTCGATACAAATTGCATTTACCGATTTCTGAAATGGTATCTGCTGTCAACCACTGAAGGTCTTCAGGAAAAAAAAAAAAAAAAAACAGGTAAGCCAGGGTTACTTAGTTTTGAAAATACACCAGACTGAAAAACACAGGCACTGAAGCTTTAACTCATTTATATCTGCATATAGTTAAGAAATAGGGAACGATTCTAGTTACTTAACTATATCTACATATTTGTCTTTTCTTCTGACGTTATCGATGCCTAGGGTAAAAAATGAATTGTTCCGTGTACACACACACACACACACACACACACACATTCCAAAATAACAAAAGCAGCAAACATAGAATGCCCAAGCCTTCATAATGCATAGTGTTGGCGTGAACAAGCAATTATTGCAAAACAATTAGTGAAGCAAATCTTAGGAGTCCTTTCTTAGGCAGTCTGTGGGGAGGAAAGTCGCGCTGAAGCCTATAGATAATTACCCCTCTTCTTCGTTTTGCTTATGCAGGTAGGATCACACTGAAATACTGATCTAGGAAACCCTGTTCACACTTTTGTCTACCATAAATTAACGCCGTAGACCCTCACAAAGATTGCTGACTCTGGAACCTTAGACAAAGGAGGGTGTAGCTCCAAGACGCCCCGGCGCTCTCAGAAGCTGGCTGCTCACAGGCTGCCCCGCACCACCTCTCCTGTACTCTGGAGACCAAGAAGTCTGGAACTGATGGAGGACTTGGTTCATTCCCCCAAACTTTGGGAGTCATTGTTTCCCCTAACTCTACGGGCTAAAGCGGAGGGGAGGAGAAGGGGTTTCAGAAACCCGGGATACAGCTGCAGGGCTCGCCCACCCACCTCTGCACGCCCCGCAGCACCCTGGTGGTCTCCTCACCTGTCCTGAGCGCCTGGTCTCGGGGCTCCGGTGGCCTCTCCGGGTTCTTCGCTCTCACAACTGTCGTGACAGCGTGCGCCTCCGGGGACCAGCGGGGGAGGCGGCGGGGTCGGGGGCGTCAGGAGGAATCTGGGCAGCTGCGGGCAGCCACGGTCTCACTCCCCATCTCCGTGGGGCTCCGGCTGAGGACGCGGTGCGGTCACCAAGGGAAGATGAGTCAGGCCGGGGTGCGGGCGCCCTGACTCGCGCATCTGGGGGACGCGGCCGCCGCCATCGGACGCGCGCAGCCCCTATCCTTCTAGGGTACGGGTGAGCGAGGCCAGAGCAAAGGATCGCAGCTAAGGCGTCTCCGCCGCCGCCAAGAAAGACAAAAGGAACGCGGGGCTCGAGGGAAAGTTTTGGGCTTGGTTCCTGATGAATTCTAGCCCCCGAAGCCGCCAAGAGGAGGATCGGGGGCGAGGGCGGGACGGGCTTCCCGGAGCGTCGCCAGCAGCCGGGGACCCAGACGGTGCTAATCGCACCGCCGCCCACGACCCGTGGGAACTCCGCCGGCCCAGTCGCCAAGCTGTGCAAGAGCTGCGTGCAGGACCCGCCCTTCCCCCCGGACCCCAACCCAGCTGCCCGGCGCCCTGGCTGCAAAGTTGTACTTCTAGCGCCGGGATGGCGCCCATACAAAACCCATTTGGGGAACAAAGTACCGCTTCCAGGCGCTCTGCTTCATCTGAAGGCCAGCGGGCGGAAGCGGACACACCCACTCGCTTCTCATCACCGTCGGACGCGAGTTCCAGAACGGGAGATCCCTGCCCCTCCTGCCCCAATAAGAACTGGGGATCCCCAGCGGACTCTGTATTTTCTGGAAGAAGGATCCATAGGCCCCTCGGTTCCACGCCCCTCGGATGCTTTCTTATCAGATGCAGCCTGGGAGGGTCGGGGTCCCCCTGGCGGCTGCACGGATGCTGTGCTAACAAAGTCAGACCTGAACCCCCAAGAGATACTGTACTAGCCCTCAGAGGGTTTAAGCCACTGGGAAGTTAGTTCCAGTAGAGCAGACTGGTTGGGAAGGGTTCTGGGCATGGGGTTGTGAGGGGCAGGGGCTAATTGTATCCTAAGATGATGAGTCTGAGACTAAGCTCCAGATATCAAATCCAATGAAGGCTTCAAGTTACCAAAAATTATCAGTGAGAAAAAAAACCATGCCCTGTCCAGAGAATGAAATCATAGTCACGTGCAATTCTAAAAGGGACCAAAGCGCCCACTCTGGCTAAAGATCAAGTCAGTAAATAAAGTTTCGTATTCAAATTACTGCGTTGGAGTGTGCAGTGTACAGCAACCGTAGCTGAGCTATGGTTTTGTAAACCCATGAGTTTCTTGGATTTCTTTTAAACTCATAGGCTAGAGGCAAATATTCTGCTCTGGTGTGTATCTATTTCAATGTGTCAGCTACTGGATTCTATGGGAAAAAAAAAATCTAGACTCAAGAAAATAAGGCAACCCATAGAGGCCAGACAGGTCATTAAGATGACACTGGCAATGGAGAAAGACTGTAAATACGGGCAATAGTGGTTTAAAAAAATCTTGCTTCAGTATGGAGGTTAAATATTTTTTCTGAAATTTCAGGACCAAATGCTTAAAAAAAAAAAGTAGATGGGGTGGGGTAGGAGAGATGACTCACCTTGTAAGCCATCTGTGGTTTTCTTTTCCTTCCACCTTCATGTGGCTAGTTCTCTTGGCCCAAAGCCATTTGATCAGTTCTCTGAGGTTTTCTAGCACATTTGTCAAGGAACCTTATTAATCGTGTGAGCCTAGTAAGGTTCTTCTCGTTGTACAAGAATGCCCTGAATCTTTCTTTCTCCTCAAAGCTCCCAAGAGAACACACTTCCTAGTAAGCCTTCCTGACTTGTAAAGGGATGAGTAATAGGTTCCTCCCATCCTGCTCTTTTAATGTAGCACAGTGTCTAAAATGTTCAGGGAAACATTTAAAATGGCAATCCAGACATCACAGGCATCACATGACCAGGCAGTCTTCAAAGAGAGGCTGATGAGGAAAGACTTCGGGAAAAGATCTAGACTCATTCTTATCACCACTGATCACAATTACCAATCTGAAATTATATTTCAGTTATTCAGTCAAAGAAGAAGGAAGAAGGTGAACTAGATAACATCATCAACATATTTTATTTTTAAAACAATTACTACTAGTCAGAAAAATTCAGTAGTAAATAGCCTTGTAAACTGAGGGTTATCTGCCATTCTATAGTCTAAGAAACCCCCCAAGAAGATATTCATCAGTCCCCCTCTGGCTCTTAGTGCTCCAGGCAAGCTCAGGTAAATTATTTAATCTTTGCTAATGGCCAATATTTTCCATCTGGAAAGAGCCCAGTGAGCATATCATGTCAGTAATGGATTTTGGATTTAGTGGCTTTATATCCACTCTGGTGTAATGGATGGGAAGCAACTATTCCCTATTTGGGGAGTAAAAGCTACTGTGTTTTACACGTAATTATTTTGTGAGTGTGTCGTTTTGAGATGTATACAGTTTCCATTAAAACAAGTCCATCCTAAATGTTACATGAGTACAGAATAAAGAGAAAGCACTGTTCTCTCTAATTGAAGCCTGAAGGACTTTTGAGTATAATTTCTCTTGTTTCTTAAGCAGAAAAAAATACCTAACATTGTTATAAGTTAAAATAACATATGAAATTCTTCTGGCTTGTTATATATTCAGTACATTCGATTGAGCACACACCCACTCACCAAACTTGCTTAATGCTATGGGAATAAAAGGAAAGAGAACTTTCCGTCTGATATAAAGAAGTAATGAGAAAATGTCTCTATGAAGGTCAGCATTTCCCCCAGTACAGTATAAATATACAAGCAAGGAATGATGAGGGGCAAGGAATTTTAATGGATTAAGCAAAGATACTCTGGAATGACAAAGTCTGATACTTGGGATTTTACAATTAAAAATAACATGTATATTGTGAGCCTGTATGTGTACAGGTGTCCGTGGGAGCACAACGAGGAGGCCAGGCTGCAGGAGCTAGACTTACATGTAATTATAAGATGCCCAGCGTGAGTACTAGAAACTGAACTTGAGTCTTCTGGGAAAGCACCAAGTGCTTTTAATCACTGAGCAGTCTCTCCAGTCCTTCAGGGTATTTTTAAGTAGATCAGATATAAGGCTATGAGAAAAACTACTAGACAGTTTGGGTGAAATTAACCCGCTTTTGCCACAAACACAGACTGTATTGTCCTCGGACCTCAGAAGAAGGACCCCAGCATGAACATGAAATCAGAAATGGAAAGGGGATTCCTTGTTAAACTGTGGCCTGAATGACTTTGACCATACTGTGAAACTGTTAGATAGTTTGAAAGCCCCTGCGCTACAGCTCTGGCAGCCCTGTTACATTTCAAAGCAGGGGCCAAGAAAGAGAAAGTCAAATGAGAAAAATGTCCTTTCTGATTTTGTCCTTGAAATAAAAATGTAAACAGAAGAAATGTAAGGGATGGGGGAAAGGCCATGGGAATATGGATCTTAATGGTCCACATACACTCTGTGTCCCCTTGACTCCAAATGGTGCTTCCTCATATTGTTTCACCATGTCTCAGTGACTCTCACTGTTTAGATGATTTGGCAGTGGCAGCAATAGGAGCAGCAGCAGCAGCAGCAGCAGATGTGACTAGTGTGTTCAACAAACATGCAATCAAAAGTGCTACTCCCTCTCAGTGCTACTCCCCTTATGGTGTCAATATCATGCTTGCAGTTAGGTGCTTTATAACTTATAAGTTCAGCATTCGTTCTGTGAAAGATAATAAGCTGATTAGAATCTTTATGTCTGAGGGGTACAAAATTGCTAAGGGGACACATTTTTCTTCATTAGGTTCCAGTTCTTCCCTCTAGATAGATGCGTACTTGTAAACTGGACAACCACCACATGGTCAGCAACAACCCACATAGTTTTACACACAACACACACACACACACACACACACACACATTATGTATGTTGTGATTAGAGTCTGTTTACAGAAAATAGGGAACTGACACAAATAGTGGATAATACAGCATCCTGTGCCTATTGTTATGCTGTCCGTGGTGCTGAAACAGGCCTTGATGGTTGGTGCCTGGCCGCTTGGTGTGATCTGTCCTTGACATCTTTGAATATAGCATACCTGAGATCTTACAATCACAAAGCCCTCTCAAACCACATTTTGCAAGACAGTAATACTCAATAGTTATTGGTTTGGCGTGTGCTTCAGAATTTGGGACACAGCTAATTTGCCTTGCAGCAGACCTGCATATATCATCCTTCATTTCATTCCCTTGCAGAAGAACAAACCAAGCACTGCCATTGTTAGCTACATTACGTTTGGTGGTGGCTATGTGATATTCCATTGAAAGCATTTGTGTTGCATTCATTTTGCATCAAACTTGTACTGGCTGTCCTGAGTATTTTTGGCCTCATCCATAATGTTCTAATAGTTGTCGTAAGTTTTTGTCACCTGATTTTGAGAATTTATAGCAGTTTTAGATCTCTCAGTCTTCCTTGTACCAGATGTTCAACGAATCTCTTAGTCACATGTGAACACCACCTCCTGAATAGAGGTAGGACAGTGTGTGTGTGTGTGTGTGTGTGTGTGTGTGTGTGTGTGTAACTGTGGTAACGAGGATGCTCCTGAGTCAGGTGAAAAGTGGAACACAGAGAGTTGCTACTGAAACTAAGCAAAATGTACTTTTCCGTGATAGGCCACTTCAGCTCAATACTGGGTTTGAACAATCCAGTATTTTAAAACCCACTAGATGACTATATGATTGCTCAGTTAACTACTATCTATGATTTACTTAGAGATGACCTTAGGAAAATTTCCAAGATTTTTATACTTAACTTATATTAAAACAACTTTGTGTAAGTTTTAAAAAGCCTAACCTTAGTAATATGGATTAATCTGAAAGCCTACTTCCTGTGATCTGGCTTTCATAGTACCAAAGAGTAATATGTAGTCTGCCAAGAGAAGGAAGTAATCAATAGTTTTATCTGGTTTCAATGAGCTATAACAATGACCATAATAGAAAGATAGTCCTAAAGGTACAATAGTGGTACTCATATCTTGGCAGTAACCAACAGCTTTCCAATTGCACTTAAGGACCACTCAATAGGAGTGGAATTTTGCCTTGTACTAAAAAAAAAACCTAGCTAACTACCTGCAGCTAGTGAGGTCACATACCTTAGAAGAGAATTCACAACTGTCTCTACTAAAACAGCGTGGTTCCCAACTGAATTATAAAAGTTATCCTCTACACACAAATAATTGTAACTCTCAGCCCTTGTCAAAGAAGCTTTTCTTTACAGTGAATAGAAAGCAATGAAAAAAACACAGCAGGTCATACTGTATTCAGCCCATTGGATACATGTGGACCACATGGAGCTCAACTTCACTGGTTACATCTACAGCACAACTCCTGCACCTAAGGCCCAGGTAACATTTGGAGATGGGGAAGAAAGATTCTAAGATTCACAGGACCAGGAAGTCAGCCATGATACTGTGTCTCCTAGAAATGGAAGGAACACTTCATCCATGAGTCCTCAATAATATATAAGACCTGACGTAATAAATAAGACCTGGAAGATGGTAATATTAATCGATGTGCTAATGTGGAAAGTGGAAATGTTACAGTTTTTCACTCCCAATGAACTGTAAGCAACCAATGACTGTTGATAGAGAATTCTCTTCAAGAGATGATTCCCCTAATTTGTTATCCAATACAAACTGGTCTGCCCTGGAATCATATGTACACACACCATATTATATAGATGCAGCAGGTTACATTTATATGTTTATGGATTTATGTTTATGTAGCAATAATAATTTTAAAATATCATAAATTTGAGAGAGAGTGAGGAGGGACATAGGGGTTATAAGGTCGGGATATGGGCGTTGGAAGGAGAATAGGGGGAAGTGATGTGATTATATGTTAATTTTAAAAGTTTTAATTGCAGTAATATGAGTCAGTTGGGGGAAACACAGTGGTATGTGCTAAGGCATAGAATCTTAAAGAATAAGGAGAGTCAGGCGATGCTTAAAAAGGAGCATGTGATCTTTAAAAGGGCATTGTGCAAGCAATTTTGTTGTGTGATCATTACTAAGGGCCCTTAAACAAATCTGTATGGCCTAGCTGAGAGCACACAGCTATGATATGTGAGCTCACCTGTTCTTCCTAGGCTACCTGCCTCTATAGAAATTCTGCTGTACTTCAGACTCTAGACCATTACAAATCAGCAGTGAACACTTGTGCACCTAAACCTATATAAACATAGGAAAAACACACTAAATGTACAGCCCAAGAGGTATTGATGACTCTTTTCTAGGGCACTAAACATGAGTGCATTTTTAGAGCAGAGCAGCTTTTGGTAAATCATCCCCTCAGCAAAACATAGGTGAAGATGTAAGGCTGAATGGATGTCGTAGCTGCTGTCAGCACACACCCAGACAATACTGAATTCATGAGCAGAAGTTCTTTTATTAGCACATGAACAGTAACTTATGGCGTAACTTCTCCATAAAATTGCCATTTCTAACGTTTGGGCTCCTTTGTAACAGCTTGAAATATAGGAGCACTGTGGAGGTGATGAAAATGTCTCCCTCAGGCCTTCACTCATGCCAGTTTTAAAAGTTTTTTATTTTCACTTTTGAACTGGTTGGCTAAAATCCAAGACATCTATAGATTGCCTAGGCTTCCAAGTGCCTAAGGATCCCATGGCTGTCTTCCATCCCCACAGCCTGTCTCACTGGAAAGACTTCAGGAGCAACCATCACACACGGTGCATCTACACCCCTTATCCCTCCTGCAGGGCCTGCCCAAGGCTCTCCATGAAGAAGTGGCACTTCCACTATGTATTCTAATATTAGTTTTCAGCCTTCACTGCAAGCACTTTTACTCTGACAGTTCATATTGAGACCCCAGACATAGTCCGGCTTTTAAAAGAACTTGTCGCATCCCATACAAGCTTCTGCTAGGCCTTTGTGCATTTTCTTGGTGGATTCTCCATTGGCCTGCAGTCCCTTCTTTTGGTCTGTCCTTCAGCTATGGGATCACTAGAGGGATAGGAATTTTCAGTCATGTTATAAACCTATGGGGTACTATCACACCTGGAGTAAGTCACTGACTGACACATTGCTGTGCAGAGAGCAATATTTTTGTGTAGAGTTTCCAGCACTGGTATTCAATGAACATAGAAGTGAATTTCCTCCTCAATCTGTGCACATCTGTTAAATAGACCTGAAGAATGAGCTGGGGTAGAGCTGCCTGGCACGATGAAGATCCTGGGTTTGATATCTAGCACTGGAGAAGAGAGGAAGGAAGGAAGGAAGGAAGGAAGGAAGGAAGGAAGGAAGGAAGGAAGGAAGGAAGGAAGGAAGGAAGGACGGAGAGAGGGAAGGAAGGAAGGAAGGAAGGAAGGAAAGGGAAGGGAAGGGAAGGGAAGGGAAGGGAAGGGAAGGGAAGGGAAGGGAAGGGAAGGGAAGGGAAGGGAAGGGAAGGGAAGGGAAGGGAAGGGAAGGGAAGGGAAGGGAAGGGAAGGAAAGGGAAGGGAAGGGCACAGAAATGAATGAGGCAAGGAAGGAGAAGGAGAAATGGGATGGAGAGAGGAAAAGAGAGCTTGTTCATTGGGCTATTCTCACCCAAAGTTTCATTTTGTGTTTTCATAAATGCTCATCCATTTAGAAGCAAAAAGCTTAGATACAAACATACAAAACTATGGATTTCAGTATTGACTCTATTAACAAAAATACCATACTAAACTTATAATGGGCAGGTATCAAAGGAGAAAACTTAATGGAAAAAAGTTATAGACCATCTTAAATGGTGTGACTCCATCTTTTTAAGTACATGCATGTATGCGTGCATGTGTGTGTGTGTGTGTGTGTGTGTGTGTGTGTGTGTGTGTGTGTGTATGTAAGGCACATCAAGAAACATAAAACTATCAAAGGAGTCTATGATCAGGAAATAAAATTCAAGGGTAGGGAGATTCTTCTGTGTGTGTTCATGTGTGGGAGATGTGAGGGTGCACATATGTGTGCAATGGGTGTCAGAGGACAACTTCAAGTGTCATTCTTCCAGAATGTCATTCTTCCAGAGCACCCACCTTGTGTTTTGAGACAGGGTTTCTCCCTGTATGAGCCTTATCCATTAGGCTAGGCTGGCCAGCTACTGAGCTCCAGGGACCTGCTTATATCTGCTTCCCTGAGTTGGGTAACTAGTCTGCCCCTCATATTTTTTGATATGGAATCTGAGGATTAAACTCAGTCTCTTTTACTTGCATAAAAGCATTTTGCTGACTGAGTTATCACCTCAGTTTCTAACTTTTATTTCACATATTTTTCTGACCAGTTTTATACTGACATTCAATTACTTTTATAATTAACATTTAAAAGTAACAACCAGCATGAGTCTTCTTTCTCCTTTCAACAATGCATCAAATGGGATGGGTTTTAGTAATAAATGGTGAGTTTGAAATGTTTACCTCCAAGCTAGGCATTGCAGTCATGCCTGTTATTTTAGCACTTGAGCAGCAGAGCCAGGGGGATTGCTATGAGTTCAATGCCAGTCTAAGCTGGTTGAAGAAATCTGGCCTTTGAGAAATTAAGCAGCACTCAGAATTGGAGAATGGGAGTTCATTATGGCTACGGACAATAGGGGTTCATTGTGGCTACAGACCTATGCAAACACAGGGTCTGAAAAGCTGTACTCAGACCTATGGTTTCTAATACTGTCCGGAGGGTGTCTCTTTCACCTTCTCTGTTATTTTGTGGGTTTGAATTTTAGCCTATGAAACCAAAGACCATACAGAGGAAATTTCTGTAGTGAGCATAGCCTATTTAGAGAAGTGGAACAGATAAGGTTAGAATGGCCACTTTACAAATATCGGTGAAAATAAAAAGAGCATTTTTAGCAAAAACAAGAAGAAAGTTGGCTTACAGAAGCAGAGCTCAGCACATGACTCTTGGCTACACAGATGCAGCAAAAACTGTAGCTAAATCTAATTCTCCTCATCTGGCTTCATAGAGAATTCCAGACCAGTATGGTTTGCATGGTGAGAACCTGTCTCAAACCCAAACAGAAATGAAATCGGAAGCTTACTTCTAAATTTTCAGAACACTTTACAAGTCTGCTGTGAATGTACAAGTGCAATCTCTAAAACCACCTTTCACCTATGATTCATCAAGTAAAAGAGAAAATTGAATTCTTGCTGAGATATGTAGGATGAATTGAAGCCTTCCTGAAATTCTCTAATTTCTAAATGTGAATGTCTTTTAAAGAATTTTCTGGAAAAATGCTAATAACTGACAGTTTCCTTGTTTCCTTTCCCTATCCTTGTCTGAAAACATTTTTTTCCTCATATTATATATCCTGATTATGGGCTTCCCTTCCTTGCTCCTCCGAGATTATCCTAATCTCCTTCCCATCTGTCCCCACCCCATTCCTGACTCTCACTGGAAAACAAACAGGCTTCTAAGGTATGATAGTAAGATATGTTATACTATAATACATTATAGTATTATAATAAATATTGGAATACGACAAAACAAACAGAAGAACAGAGCCCAGAAAAGCCACAAGAAACAGACAGATAGAAACCCATGAACACTCATGAATGACATAAAACAATAAGTTGGAAGCCAAAATAAATACAAAAGGACCCATGCAAAGGGATACATGCTGCCTCAGTCTGTGTGAGTTCATGCGAGCATTGATCCATCCTATCTAGAGAGCCTCCACCCACTCTGGCTTTTACACTCTTTCTGCCTCCTTTTCCACAGGGTTCCCTGAGGCTGAGGAGAGATTTGGTGGAGACATCCCTTTTATGGCTGAGTATTCAAAGGTCTCTTACTCTCTGCATAATGCCTGGCTGTGAGTCCCCATGCTTGTTCTCATCTGCTGCAGGAGGATGCTTCATTGATGATGGCTGAACATGACACTGACCTATCAGTGTAGCCAAATGTTATTAAGAGTCATTTTATTGCTACATTTTTTAGTAGAACAGTATTTTGTTTTACCTTAGGTCCTTGGGACATGTAGTCTCAGGATCTTGATCACCCAAGTGGTGACAGGTATGGGTTACATCTTGTGAAATGAGGCTTAGGTCAAATCACACATTCGTTGGTTACTCCCACAAACTTTGTGCCACCACTGCACTAGCAGATCTCGTAGGCAGGGCACCACTGTAGATCATAGGTCTTGTAACTTGGTTGGTGATTACATGTTTCCTCTGCTAGCATGCAGAGTACTTTCCTGTACCAAAAAATGCTAGAACATGGCTGTGAAGACTCTATGTACGCACCAGCTCGAATTCTCAATTTTCAGTGAGCTGTGTAGGTGTTTTTTCTGTAACAGGACCTCACTGTCAGTTTGTGGAGAGCAACAGCCTGGGTCACTTGGGGTTATCCATGGGACTGCTTTGGATAATGCCTCAATTAAACATAACTCATTCCTGGAATTGGAAGCATCATTTAGCGACAGATGGTGAATGGGAATTCTGTCTCACTCATTTGGCTATTTTGTTTAAATTGCTTTCATATATGTATTTGCTTTAGGAAGCTTCAAGTGTATTATATTTCAATACTACCCCCTCAAATAACCCTTAATCTTAACTGTCCCCCCATTCTCTCCTTTATCCTCTCTTTCCCTCTCTCTGCTCCCCACTTGATTCTCCTGTTCCAATTGCCCACCCTAGGCAGACCTCCCTTTCCTAGGGAGATCTGTCCCCCAACCCCTTGTCACTTACTCTATATCTAGCCTCTGTGTTTCAACAGGTTGTAGCTTGACTATCATTGACTGAAGAGCAAATATACACATATAAAAGAATACATACCATATTTGTCTTTCTAGGTCTGGGTTACCTCACTCAGGATGATTTTTTTTTATTCATTTACTTGTGAATTTCAAATTTTCATTTTAAATTCCATTCTATAAACACACAACATTTTCTTAATCCATTCATCAGTTGAGGGACATCTTAATTGTTCCAAATTTCAGGCGGCAATTGATCAATAGAGCAGCAACGAGCATGGTTGAGAAACTATCTTTGTGATAAGATGACGCGTCTTTGGGTATATGTCCCACAGTGATATAGCTGAATTTTCAGGTAGACGGGTTGCTATCTTCCTGAGGAACCACCACAGTGATGTCCATAGTGGCTGTACAAATTTGCACTCCCACCAGCAATGGATGAGTGTTCTCCTTACTCCACGTCCTCGCCAGCATAAGCCATTATGTTATTAAGTTATTAGCCATTCTGACAGATATAAGATGAAAACCCAAAGTAGTTTTGATTTGCATTCCCCTGATGCCTAAGGATGTTGGTCATTTCTTTAAGTGTTTCTCAGCCATTTGAGTTTCCTCTTTTGAGAATTCTCTGTTTAGATCTTTATCCCATTTTTAAATTGGGTTTTCTACTTGGTATCTATTTGGTGTTTTTAGTTCTTTTGTATATTGACATTAGACCCTTATCAGATGTATTGTTGCTAAAAACCCTTTCCCCGTTCTGTAGGTTGCTGCTTTGTCTGAACAATGGGGGTTTTGGGTTCTTTTGTTTGTTTGTTTGCTTTTGTTTTTGTTTTTTACCATACAGAACCTTCTGAATTTCATGAAATCTTATTTATTAATTTTTTATCTTAGTGTCTGTGCTAACAGTGGTATGTGTAGAAAGTCTTTTCCTGTGCCAACGAGTTAAAGATGATTACCCACTTTCTAGTTAGTCAAGTTCAATGTATCTTGTTTTATTTTGAGGTCTTTGATCTGTTTAGAGTTGAGTTTGTGCAGGTCACAAGTTTAGATCTATTTGGATTTTTCTGCATGTACATATCCAGTTTGGCCAAATGCCCTTTTGATGATGCTGGCATTCTTCCAGTGTCTTTCTGGCTTCTTTATAAAAAAATCAGATGTCCATAGGATTTATTCCATTGATCAACATGTCTGTTTTTCGTTCCAGTACCATGCAGGTTTTATTACTATAGTTGTGTAGTATAACTTGAAATTGGGGATAGAGAGATCTCCAACAGCTCTTTTATTTAGAACTGTTAGGGCTATCTGAAATTGTTTGTTTCTCTATAAAGCTGAAAGCCATCCTTTCAAGATCTGTGCAGGATTATTTTGGGATTTTGATAGAGATTACATGGAATCTGTATATTGTTCTTGGTAGAATGTCCATTTTTTTGTTATATTAATCCTGCTGATCAAGGAGCATAGGAAATCTTTCCATTTTCTGATATCTTCTTCAATTTATTTCTATGGTGTCTGTCTTAGTCAAGGTTTCTATTCCTGCACAAACATTATGACCAAGAAGCAAGTTGGGGAGGAAAGGGTTTATTTGGCTCACATTTCCATGTTGCTGTACATCACTGAAGGAAGTCAGGACTGGAACTCAGGCAGGTCAGGAAGCAGGAGCTGATGCAGAGGCCATGGAGGGATGTTCCTTACTGGCTTGCTTCCCCTGGCTGGCTCAGTCTGCTCTCTTATAGAACCCAAAACTACTAGCCCAGAGATAGCACCACCCACAAGGGGCCTTTCTCCCTTGATCGCTAATTGAGAAACTGCCTTACAGTTGGATCTCATGGAGGCATTTCCTCAACTGAAGCTCCTTTCTCTGTGATAACGCCAGCTGTGTCAAGTTGACACAAAATTAGCCAGTACAGTGTCTTAAAAGTTTTTATCATACAAGTCTTTCACTTGTTCAGTTAGAGTTACCACAATATATTTTTATATTATTTGTGGCTATTATAAAAGGTGTTTATATATATGAGGATTTCTGAATTTTGTGTCTTAATTTTATATCCAGGTACTTTGCTGAAAGCGTCGGTCAGCTGTAGGAGTTTCCTGTTGGGATATTTAGTGTCTCTTATGTTTCCTGTCATACTATCTGTAAATAGAGATGCTTTGACATCATCCTTCCCAATTTTTAATCCCTTTTACCTCCTTTTCTTGTCCTATAGCTCTAAGACTTCAAGTATTTCTCTTAATTTCTGTCTTGAACTAGTTTTCATTCAGAAAAGAGTTGTTCAGACTCCATGAGTTTATAATTTGTCTTTTGTTTCTGTTGCTAATATCTAGCTTCAATCTGTGGTGGTCAGACAGGATATAGGGTTTTATTTCTATTTTCCTGAATCTATTGAGGCTTTCTTTGTTTCCGAGTATGTGTTCAGTTTTGGAGAACGTTCCATGACCTGCTGAGAAGATATACTCTTTTGTGTTTGGGTGAAATGTTCTGCTAATATCTGTTAGCTCCATTTGGTTCACAAAATCAGTAAGCTCTCACATTTCTTTGTTTAGTTTTTGTCTAGATGACCTATTTATTGGTAAGAATGTTTTATTGAAATATCTCACTATAGTGTGTGAGGGTCAATATGTGATTTAAGTGGTAGTAGTATTTTGGTTTTATGAAATTGTTGTTCCTCTGTTTGATTCAGGTATATTAAGAATTACAACATTCTCCTGGTGGATTTTTCCTTTGATAGTGACCTTCCCTATCTCTTCTGATTCGTTTTGGTTTGAAGTCTCTTTTGTCAGATATTAAAATGGGTATACCAGCTTGCTTCTTAGGTTCATTTGCTTGGAATGTCTTTCCCCATTCTTTTACCCTGTGGTGATGTTCATCTTTGATGTTAACATGTATTTCTTGAAAGCAGTATGGATGGCTCTTGTTTTTCACCCATTTTTGTTAGTCTGTGCATTTTTATTAGGAAATTGAGACTGTTTATCTTGAGGAATTTCAATGAACAGTGTTTTTCAGTTCCTGTTATCTTGTTGTTGTGGAGTGTGTGTTTGTACATCTTCGTGTGTGTGCTCACTCTTCCCAATTTTTGGTTTACTAGTCTCACATTATTTGTTCCTTGTGTTTTCTTGGGTGTAGTCAACATCATTGGACTCATGTTTTCCTGCTATGGCCTTCATTAGGGCTGAGTTTGTTGTTAAATTTTGGGTTAATTGAGAAATATCTTATTTTCTTCACCCTTTGTGGCAGAAAGTTTTGCTGGGTATAGCAGTCTGAGCTGGAATCTGTGGGCTCTTAAGAGTCTGTGGAACATCTGTCTAGGCCTTCTTGCTTTTAAAGTCTCCACTGAGAAGTCAGGTGTTATTCTAATAGCCTGCCTTTCTATGTTACTTAGTCTTTTTCCCTTGCAGCTTTTAATAATCTTTGTTCTTTTGTATAGAAGGAAATTCTTTTTTGTTCCACTGTATCTATTTGTTGTTCTGTATGCTTCTTGTACCTTGATAAGCATTGGGGGGGGGGGGGGTTGTTTTTGGTTTTGTTTTTTTCCAGACAGGGTTTCTCTAAAACCTGTCCTGGAACTCACTCTGTAGACCAGGCTAGAATCGAACTCAGAAATTTGCCTGTCTCTGCCTCCCAAGTGCTGGGATTAAAGGCGTGTGCCACCACTGCCCGGCTTTTTTTTCTTAAGGTTAGAAAATTTTTCTTCTGCAATTTTGTGAAAATATTTTCTGAAACTTTGACCTGGATTTCTTTTTCTTCTATTATTTTTAGATTTGGTCATTTTATAGGGTCCCAGATTCCCTCTATGTTTTGTGCCTAGATTTTTTTAGATTTAACACTTTTCTTCAACAAAGGTATGCACTTCTTCTATAGTGTCTTCTGTGCTGGAGATTCTCTTTTCCACCTCTTAGTATTCTGTTGGTGAGGCTTGCCAAGGCCTCTGCCACCATCTGTGGGAAAACCAGAAACAATAGCCTGTGACAATAGCACTTTGTTTTGTTGTTCAGCATTTCATGTGTTCTGCTGCTAGGTTCTAGGTCACTCACCTCTGCCTTTCACTGCTCAGACCTGAAAGGTGAATGCTTATATAATAAAACATCTGTAAGTGATAACTACTGTGAAGTAAAGTACAGTTGGATAGTGGGCTAGACAATGAATGACCTTGGGGTGAAGGGTAATATTAAAGCCAGACTGTAGATGGAATAAGGCAGGATTCAGCAAACATCTGCAGCAGGACAGCTCAGGAGTGGTAAATGCATGAGGCAGGTCTTCTTAGACCTGTGAAGGTGACACTACATGCACTCTTCACTTGCAGTAAATCATTGTATTCCTTTCATAGCCAGATACCACAGATAGCATGTGGTAGCTTCCCACTGCAGTGACAAACTCCCTCAAGAAGGGAAATATTTTTATGTACAGTTTCTTGGATCTCAGTCCTTGTCTATTGGACCTATGGTGGTGTGGCACAGCATGGAAAGAACTTGTTGCAGAGATGACTGGGATCAATTAGAGGGTCAGTCTAGCTGAGCCAATGAGAGGGTGTCCATTGTCATCATAGTGAGAGGTGAATGGAGAACTTAGATAGGTAAATGACTCCATTTATCTATGGGGAGAGGAGAGGAGGGAGGGGAAATGAGGGGAAGGGAAGGGAGGAGAGAGAAAAGAAGGGAAAATGATAAAAAAAAAGGATTAAAGGAGGGGGAGGGGAGAGGAGGAGAGGTAAGGAAGAAAAACAAAGCAAAGAAAACTAGAGTTTTTCCAGAGAGTCTATAGAAGACAAAACATAACAGACAATCAGTGCTTCAGGACGGAGAAGACACAATTGGGCTTTAATAGACATAAATCATTGAGCTCGAGTAGGGCCACAGGCCTCATCCAGCCAGATCAGCACCAGGGTAGCGGGAGCGCAGGGTTGCCTGACACCCGCCAGCTACCCACGACCCCCGCCGCAGGATTTTGGGACTGCTGGTGAGTGGAACACAGCTTCAGCTCCAATCCAATTGCGCGGGACCTGAGACTGCATTAGTTAGGAAAGCAGAAACCAGCCTGAGTAGGGCCACAGGCCTCATCCGGCCGGATCAGCGCCGGGGTAGCAGGAGCGCAGGGTTGCCTGACACCCGCCAGCTACCCACGACCCCCGCCGCAGGATTTTGGGACTGCTGGTGAGTGGAACACAGCTTCAGCTCCAATCCAATTGCGCGGGACCTGAGACTGCATTAGTTAGGAAAGCAGAAACCAGCCTGAGTAGGGCCACAGGCCTCATCCGGCCGGATCAGCGCCTGGGTAGCGGGAGCGCAGGGTTGCCTGACACCCGCCAGCTACCCACGACCCCCGCCGCAGGATTTTGGGACTGCTGGTGAGTGGAACACAGCTTCCGTTCCAGTCCAATCACGCTGGACCTGAGACTGCTCTGGTTGGGGAGAGAGAAATCCGGCCTACATAGGGCCACAACCCTCTTCCGGTAAGAAAAGCACCGGGGCAGCTGGGGCGCAGGGTCGGCTGACACTCACCAGCTACCCACAACACCCACCACAGGATCTTAAGACTTCTGGAGAGTGGAACACAGCTTCTGCTCCAATCCAATTGCACGCGGGACCAGAGACTGCATTAGTTAGGGAAGCAGAAAAACGGCCTGTGTAGGACCACAGGCCTCTTCCGGCTGGACCAGCACCGGGGTACCGTCAGCTACCCACGACCCCCGCCGCAGGATTTAGAGACTGCTGGTGAGTGGAACACAGCTTCTCCTCCAATCTTTAAACAGTGACAACGATAACAACTAACCCCAGAGATTACCAGATGGCGAAAGGTAAACGTAATAATCTTACTAACAGAAACCAAGACCACTCACCATCATCAGAACCCAGCACCCCCACTTCGCCCAGTCCAGGGCACCCCAACACACCGGAAAAGCTAGACACGGATTTAAAAGCATATCTCCTGATGATGATAGAGAACTTCAAGAAGGACTTTAATAACACACTTAAAGAAATGCAGGAGAACACTGCTAAACAGGCAGAAGACAATGAAGAGAAAGCACAAAAATCCCTTAAAGAATTGCAGGAGAACACTGCTAAAGAGTTACAAATCCTTAAAGAAAAACACGATAACATAATCAAACAGGTAGAAGTCCTTACAGAAAAACAGGAAAACACATCCAAACAGATGATGGAAATGAACAAAACCATACTAGACCTAAAAAGGGAAGTAGACACAATAAAGAAAACCCAAAATGAGGCAACACTGGAGATAGAAACCCTAGGAAAGAAATCTGGAACCATAGATACGAGCATCAGCAACAGAATACAAGAGATGGAAGAGAGAATCTCAGGTGCAGAAGATTCCATAGAGAACATCGGCACAACAATCAAGGAAAATGTAAAATGCAGAAAGACCCTAACTCAAAACATCCAAGAAATACAGGACACAATGAGAAGACCAAACCTACGGATAATAGGAGTGGATGAGAATGAAGATTTTCAACTCAAAGGACCAGCAAACATCTTCAACAAAATTATAGAAGAAAACTTCCCAAATCTAAAGAAAGAGATGCCCATGAACATACAAGAAGCCTACAGAACTCCAAATAGACTGGACCAGAAAAGAAATACCTCCCGACACATAATAATCAGAGCAACAAATGCTCTAAATAAAGATAGAATACTAAAAGCAGTAAGAGAAAAAGGCCAAGT
Organism: Mus caroli; assembly: GCF_978045245.1. Lineage (NCBI taxonomy): Eukaryota > Metazoa > Chordata > Mammalia > Rodentia > Muridae > Mus > Mus caroli. The sequence continues at coordinate 23,555,171 of NW_028227264.1, forward strand.
AACATATAAAGGCAAGCCTATCAGAATTACACCAGATTTTTCACCAGAGACTATGAAAGCCAGAAGATCCTGGACGGATGTTATACAGACACTAAAAGAACACAAATTCCAGCCCAGGCTACTATACCCAGCCAAACTCTCAATTAACATAGATGGAGAAACCAAAGTATTCCACGACAAAACCAAATTCACACATTATCTCTCCACGAATCCAGCCCTTCAAAGGATAATAACAGAAAAAAAACAATACAAGGACAGGAACCACGCCCTAGAAACAACAAGAAGGTAATCCCTCAACAAACCTAAAAGAAGACAGCCACAAGAACAAAATGCCAACTTTAACAACAAAAATAACAGGAAACAACAATTACTTTTCCTTAATATCTCTTAATATCAATGGACTCAACTCCCCGATAAAAAGACATAGACTAACAAACTGGCTACACAAACAAGACCCAACATTTTGCTGCTTACAGGAAACTCATCTCAGAGAAAAGGATAGACACTACCTCAGAATGAAAGGCTGGAAAACAATTTTCCAAGCAAATGGCATGAAGAAACAAGCTGGAGTAGCCATTCTAATATCTGATAAGATTGACTTCCAACCCAAAGTCATTAAAAAAGACAGGGAGGGACACTTCATACTCATCAAAGGTAAAATCCTCCAAGAGGAACTATCAATCCTGAATATCTATGCTCCAAATACAAAGGCAGCCACATTCATTAAAGAAACTTTAGTAAAGCTCAAAGCACACATTGCACCTCATACAATAATAGTGGGAGACTTCAACACACCACTTTCACCAATGGACAGATCATGGAAACAGAAACTAAACAGGGACACAGTGAAACTAAGAGAAATTATGAATCAAATGGATCTGGCAGATATCTACAGAACATTCTATCCTAAAACGAAAGGATATACCTTCTTCTCAGCACCTCATGGTACCTTCTCCAAAATTGACCACATAATTGGTCACAAAGCAGGCCTCAACAGATATAAAAATATTGAAATTGTCCCATGCATCCTATCAGATCACCATGGACTAAGGCTGATCTTCAATAACAAAATAAATAATAGAAAGCCAACCTTCACGTGGAAACTGAACAACACTCTTCTCAATGATACCTTGGTCAAGGAAGGAATAAAGAAAGAAATTAAGGACTTTTTAGAGTTCAATGAAAATGAAGCCACAACATACCCAAACTTATGGGACACAATGAAAGCATTTCTAAGAGGAAAACTTATAGCTATGAGTGCCTCCAAAAGGAAACTAGAGAGAGCACACATTAGCAGCTTGACAACACACCTAAAAGCACTAGAACAAAAGGAAGCAAATTCACCCAAGAGGAGTAGACGGCAGGAAATAATCAAACTCAGGGGTGAAATCAACCAAGTGGAAACAAGAAAAACTATTCAAAGAATCAACCAATCAAGGAGCTGGTTCTTTGAGAAAATCAACAAGATAGATAAACCCTTAGCCAGACTCACTAGAGGGCACAGGGAAAGCATCCTAATTAACAAAATCAGAAATGAAAAAGGAGACATAACAACAGATCCTGAAGACATCCAAAACACCATCAGATCCTTCTACCAAAGGCTATACTCAACAAAACTGGAGAACCTGGATGAAATGGAGAAGTTCCTAGACAGATACCAGGTACCAAAGTTGAATCAAGATCAGGTTAATGATCTAAACAGCCCTATATCCCCCAAAGAAATAGAAGCAGTCATTAATAGTCTCCCAACTAAAAAAAGCCCAGGACCAGATGGGTTTAGTGCAGAGTTCTATCAGACCTTCAAAGAAGATCTAATCCCAGTTCTTCACAAACTATTCCACAAAATAGAAACAGAAGGTACTCTACCCAACTCATTCTATGAAGCCACAATTACTCTGATACCTAAACCACAAAAAGACCCAACAAAGATAGAAAACTTCAGACCAATATCCCTTATGAATATTGATGCAAAAATCCTCAATAAAGTTCTTGCTAACCGAATCCAAGAACACATCAAAACAATCATCCATCCTGACCAAGTAGGTTTCATCCCAGGGATGCAGGGATGGTTCAATATACGGAAATCCATCAACGTAATCCAGTATATAAACAAACTCAAAGACAAAAACCACATGGTCATCTCGTTAGATGCGGAAAAAGCATTTGACAAGATCCAACACCCATTCATGATAAAAGTCTTGGAAAGATCAGGAATTCAAGGCCCATACCTAACCATGATAAAAGCAATCTACAGCAAACCAGTAGCCAACATCAAAGTAAATGGTGAGAAGCTTGAAGCAATCCCTCTAAAATCAGGGACTAGACAAGGCTGTCCACTTTCTCCATACCTATTCAACATTGTACTTGAAGTCCTAGCCAGAGCAATTCGACAACAAAAGGAGATCAAAGGGATACAAATTGGAAAAGATGAAGTCAAAATATCACTTTTTGCAGATGATATGATAGTATATATAAGTGACCCTAAAAATTCCACCAGAGAACTCCTAAGCCTGATAAACAGCTTCGGTGAAGTAGCTGGATATAAAATTAACTCAAACAAATCAATGGCCTTTCTCTACACAAAGAATAAACAGGCTGAGAAAGAAATTAGGGAAACAACACCCTTCTCAATAGTCACAAATAATATAAAATATCTTGGCGTGACTCTAACTAAGGAAGTGAAAGATCTGTATAATAAAAACTTCAAGTCTCTGAAGAAAGAAATTATAGAAGATCTCAGAAGATGGAAAGATCTCCCATGCTCATGGATTGGCAGGATCAACATTGTAAAAATGGCTATCTTGCCAAAAGCAATCTACAGATTCAATGCAATCCCCATCAAAATTCCAACTCAATTCTTCAACGAATTAGAAAGTGCAATCTGCAAATTCATCTGGAATAACAAAAAACCTAGGATAGCAAAAACTCTTCTCAAGGATAAAAGAACCTCTGGTGGAATCACCATGCCGGACCTAAAGCTCTACTACAGAGCAATTGTGATAAAAACTACATGGTACTGGTATAGTGACAGACAAATAGACCAATGGAATAGAATTGAAGACCCAGAAATGAACCCACACACCTATGGTCACTTGATCTTCGACAAGGGAGCTAAAAACATCCAGTGGAAGAAAGACAGCATTTTCAACAAATGGTGCTGGCACAACTGGTTGTTAACATGTAGAAGAATGCGAATCGATCCATTCCTATCTCCTTGTACTAAGGTCAAGTCTAAGTGGATCAAGGAACTTCACATAAAACCAGAGACACTGAAACTTATAGAGGAGAAAGTGGGGAAAAGCCTTGAAGATATGGGCACAGGGGAAAAATTCCTGAATAGAACAGTAATGGCTTGTGCTGTAAGATCGAGAATTGACAAGTGGGACCTCATGAAACTACAAAGCTTCTGCAAGGCTAAAGACACCATCAATAAGACAAAAAAACCACCAACAGATTGGGAAAGGATCTTCACCTATCCTAAATCAGATAAGGGACTAATATCCAATATATATAAAGAACTCAAGAAGGTGGACTCCAGAAAGTCAAATAACCCCATTAAAAAATGGGGCTCAGAACTGAACAAAGAATTCTCACCTGAGGAATACCAAATGGCAGAGAAACACCTGAAAAAATGTTCAACATCCTTAATCATCAGGGAAATGCAAATCAAAACAACCCTGAGATTCCACCTCACACCAGTCAGAATGGCTAAGATCAAAAATTCAGGTGACAGCAGTTGCTGGCGAGGATGTGGAGAAAGAGGAACACTCCTCCATTGTTGGTGGGATTGCAAGCTTGTACAACCACTCTGGAAATCAGTCTGGCGGTTCCTCAGCAAATTGGACATAGTACTACCGGAGGATCCAGCAATACCTCTCCTGGGCATATATCCAGAAGATGCCCCAACCGGTAAAAAGGACACATGTTCCACTATGTTCATAGCAGCCCTATTTATAATAGCCAGAAGCTGGAAAGAACCCAGATGTCCCTCAACAGAGGAATGGATACAGAAATTATGGTACATTTACACAATGGAGTACTACTCAGCTATTAAAAAGAATGAATTTATGAAATTCCTAGCCAAATGGATGGACCTGGAGGGCATCATCTTGAGTGAAGTAACACAATCACAAAAGAACTCACACAATATGTATTCACTGATAAGTGGATATTAGCCCAAAACTTAGGATACCCAAGATTTAAGATACAATTTGCTAAACGCATGAAACTCAAGAAGAATGAAGACCAAAGTGTGGACACTGTGCACCTTCTCAGAATTGGGAACAAAACACCCAGGGAAGGAGTTACAGAGACAAAGTTCGTAGCGGTGATGAAAGGATGGACCATTTAGAGACTGCCGTATCCAGGGATCCGTCCCATAATCAGCCTCTAAACGCTGACACCATTGCATACACTAGCAAGATTTTGCTGAAAGGACCCAAATATAGCTGTCTCTTGTGAGACGATGCCGGGGCCTAGCAAACACAGGAGTGGATGTTCACAGTCAGCTATTGGATGTATTACAGGGCTCCCAATGGAGAAGCTAGAGAAAGTACCCAAGGAGCTAAAGGGATCTGCAACCCTATTGTTGGAACAACATGATGTACTAACCAGAACCCTGGAGCTCTTGTCTCTAGCTGCATACGTATCGAAAGATGGTCTAGTCGGCCATCAATGGAAAGAGAGGCCCATTGGACTTGCAAACTTTATATGCCCCAATATAGGGGAATGCCAGGGCCAAAAGAATGGGAATGGGTGGGTAGGGAAGTGGGGGGCGCTATGGGGGACTTTTGGGATAGTATTGGAAATGTAATTGAGGAAAATATGTAATAAAAATATATATATAAAAAAAAATAAATGACACCTGATTACCTTCTGAAGTTAAAAAAAAAAAAAAAAATCATTGAGCTCTCTTCAAATATCTACTGGGTCATGCTGTCCCGTGCCTCCCTTGAGATGTTTCTGTAAATGCCTCCAGGGTGAGAGTCTTCTGCTTCTTCTCATACATTTTTGACCTTGCTCTTTTCTTTCTTGCCTCTCTGGGTCATACTGCTCCTCTGTTCCTGTGCCTGCCACATGCTCTTGTCTCGTGTTTCTTGGATGGATCCCAGGCCTTTTAAGGGTCTTCTTCACTCTCTGGTGGGTTTAGCAGTTAGTTTGTTTTTTTTTTTTTTTTTAGCAACATGGTATTTCCTAGCACTGTGTTGAGCATCATAGCTCTCATTTGCCCTTTTAGTGCTGTGGAGATACCTGTACAACAAGGAGAACTGGGATCGGGGAAGAATTGTAGATGTCTTTCATGCTTATTAGCATGTGTCACTAGCAGAGATTGCATCATGCTTGGCCATTTGTAGCCTTTGGGACCTTCACCTGGTGAACTCTGGGGTGCAGAGTGTAGTACTGGAGGTCACATGAGTCCCAATGATTCCTGGGGAGGCCAGAGTCTCTAAAAGTAAACCTCCAGTTCTTAGCAGTTCAATTCCTAGAGAATTGTGACTCTGTCATGGCTCACTTTTAAAGAACAGATGTCCAAGAGATAGTTAACAGCCTGTGCTGTGAATGTGCTGGCTTTATGCTTCCGTGACTGTAGGGCTTTTAGGCCAGTTATTCTAACCTCTCTAGAATGTGTCTTCCAACTCTTCCTCCCACCCTTTCTTCCCCCAAAGGCATTTTTAACCTAGCTGGCATATAAATAATTAAAAGGCACTTAAGACAGCAGATAATATCATTTTTAACAAATAAAAGATTACAAAAATATAAACAAAAGAAAGGGCAGATTAGATGCAATGATATATGACTGTTATGCTAGCTGCTCTAGAGGTTGAGGCAGTAGAATTCCTTGATTGCATGAGTTTGAGGGTAGTCTGGGAAATTGTTGAAAACCCTATGTCAAACGGTAAGCAATTAAGTTAATGAGAGCACAGGAAATCCCAGCTGAAGCCTCAGTGTGTTAAGGCAAATGAGCCCAAGTAGTACCATATAGAGTTGAGCCTTTATTTTCTATGTAATTGTGAAGATGGAAATGAGAATTTTATTTCTGGAAATCCATTTCAAATCTATGGAAATAGGAAACTTAATAGACAAAATCATATGTGTTAGATGTTAGGTGTTCCTCTCTGTGGTTGGCAATTGTCCTCCACAGAGAAAAAATCCAGAGCCAAGTAAAGGCTGTCTCCTCAGCATTGTTAATGGCTACACAAGTGTATTGAAGATTTCCAAAAGCTGTGCTTCTCTGGTACATATCACTCCGCTTCTTTCTCTATTACTAGATTCTCCATCTCAGGCACTTAAGATGAAGCAGTAAGGAAAGGCAGCTGCCTTTCTAGCTGACAGTGGGCTGATACTTTCAAAGGTGAAAGGGGGCTGGAAAGATGGCCCAGCCATTAAAGGCGAGGCTCACAAGCAAAAGTAAAAGGATGTGAAGAGAGGATTCACTGCATCCCGCCCATTCTTTGCTTTTGTATCACAAAACAGGAGGCAATTGTGGCCGAACAAGCAACTTCCTTCAACCTTATAGATCAAAACTGGTAAGCAGAACCTGGTGGCCTGAGTCTATGATCTCAGTTATGAGAGGAGCTAAACAAGAAGATTCTAAGTCCAAAGGCCTGCTTGACTGTAGAATGCATTGAAGGCCTGGGTAAACTAGTGAGATCTTTTTTTTATTTTAAATAAGACTTGAGATATAGCTCTATAATAAAGCACTATGATGCCTTAGGTTCTGTCCCTAGGGTAGGAAATAATCAAAGTTCGGAAATCAAAAATACATTACTCTTGAAAAGCAAAGAGAAAACTGGGAGTAGTCAAGGCATTAAACACTCAAAGCCTCTAGTGATGTACTTCCATCAAGGTTGCACCTCCTCAAAGAGCACTCTGACCAGGTGAGCAAGTGTTCTAATGCCTGAGCCTATAGTGGATGTTTAGCACACCAACCACTGCAGTGGGTTCTGGAGACCTGATTGGCCAAAAGTCATAATCATGACTCTGAGAACTGGTGGTCATTTAGGTCTGGGCTTTGGTTTTCTCTATAGTACCCAACCTCATAAGATGCAGATGATTCAGAGCCCTGAAGCTTAAAGTCATCTTTTGTCGATTTTCTTCTGCTAAGGCATTGTGAACATAGCCCATTAGAATGATATAAACCGTTTTCCTTATCATGGTTCAAACCTGGATATAATTCACACAATGAAACTGAGCAACTTTTTTTCCTTTTATGAGTAAAAGTTTATTCACAATTATGGAGGCTAGAAAGCTTGCAATTAGGGCACCAGCTTCTGGCAAGGGGCATTCTACCACACTGCTATGTGAAGGGAACTGGCGAGAAGATACCAACTTCTCCAACAAACCCTTTATAATAGCATTAGTCTATTCCTGAGGACAGAGCCTGCTGATCTAAACACTACCCACTAGGCTCAACCACTTAAGGCCAAGATATGGGCCTTCAACATGACTTTGGGAGAAGATAAAAACAAGCAATGTGTGACTCACAGTTTTGTTTTAATAAAACAATAAGGGAAACTGCTAAAACCATTTTTATGGCTCTTTACTCATAAAGCTTTAATATCCTTTCTTATTAATGTAGTCCTTTGATTGGAGTTGATTCTCCTTCCCTACATAAATCAGGTACACTGATGATTAATCAAATAATTTTCTTTCCTGGAAACCTCTATGGCTGACTATTGTAATAAAAGGTTAAAAATATACGCAGCTTTACAAAACAACCTCTTATACTTTTACTGTCTAGCCTTATCTAAGCCCTCTATTACTCCTAACAGAACCGCCTTTCCAGAGTCTTCTGACAGGTCACTTGGAGATGCTGAGAGTTTCTAAGTCCTTATTTTGACATTTGTTTATTTTCCTCTTGAGCTCCCTGTGCTCAAATGGAAAGTCAAGAAATCTAATCCATTTGATATTATATGAGGACTCACACACACACACACACACACACACACACACACACACACACACAGAAGGGGATTTTAAGCTCTTTGTTCATTTACTCATACTGTTGACAGTCAACAACGGCCTGCCCAGTGCCAGATGCCAGTTACCAAAGGAGTCAAAGGCATTCCACATCCTGTTGTCTCTCTGGGGTGTCTATTCTCCATGTCTTTATCTCCCCCAAATCATTTATATTCATAAGTTTGTCTAAGTGCTGTCTTAGACTAGAGAACTCTCATTCTCCAACACAGATCCAGTTTTCTGCAGCCTGCAACAGCTCTTCTTGTCCCCTGATCTTGCCTGAGGGACACCCCCACCAGCAGACAAGCTAAGGCGATGCTTGCACCACTCTCTAAGGAAATATCTCTGTGAATAGCATCAACTTATTTCTGCTTGAATGAAGAGGTAGCTTCAGAGACTTCAATTTTGTCTTTTCTGTCCACAATCTTTAATCTCTCTTCCAGCTCTGTCTCTCTCTTCTTCTCTCTCCTCCTCTTCTTCTTTCTCTCCCTCTCCCTCTCTAAGAGGAGGCTTCTGTCCATCACCCCACCTTCCATATGGGTACTACCTTCCAGTTCTGTTTCTGTAAGACAAACATGGGAAAAGTATGTCTCATGCCAGCATTTCTTCTTACTGGTTGGAACACTCTATAGTTGGGAGATCTGTGTTCACTCCAACATTCACATGGAAACGTAATCTTCAATGTTATAGTTTTGAGAGATGTTTAGACATGATAGAAGATGGACAGGCTGAATGGATGACTTGTGTTTAGTAGGACTGGGAGAACTGGATGTTTTGCTTTTGACCTTCAACTCTCCTGGCAGGTAAAACCACAGAGTCCCTTTCTACCTGGTTTAGTGACATCAACAGGGTGTGATATTGGAATCCTTCCTAAACTTCTACCACCTTTTTTGTTATTAGATATTTTCTTTATTTACATTTCAAATGTTAGCCCCTTTCTTGGTTACCCCTCCAAAAAACCCCTCCCCCTATCTCCTCTCCCCTCCCACTGCTTACCAACTCACCCACTCCCACTTCCTGGCCCTGGCACTCTCCAGTGCCCTGGCACTGGGGCATAGAGTCTTCACAGGACCAAGGGTCTCTCCTCCCATTGATGACCAATGAGAGATTGTATTGAATCTGTAGATCTTTCAGCAAGATGGCAATTTTTACTATATTAATCTTGCCAATCCATGAGCATAGGAGATCTTTCCATCTTCTGAGATTTTCTTCTATTTCTTTCTTCAGAGACTTGAAATTCTTATCATACAGATCTTTCACTTCCTTAGTTTGAGTCACACCAAGGTATTCTAGATTATTTGTGACTATTGTGAAGGGTTTAGTTTCCCTAATTTCTTTCTTAGCCTGTTTATTGTTTGAGTATTGGAAGGCTACTGATTTGTTTGAGTTAATTTTATATCCAGTTACTTTGCTGAAGCTGTTTATCAGGTTTAGTAGTTCTCTGGTGGAATTTTTGTGGTCATTTAAGTATACTATCATATCATCTGCAAATAGTGATATTTTTACTTCTTCTTTTTCAATTTGTATTCCTTTGATCCCCTTTTGTTGTCTAATTGCTGTGGCTAGGATTTCAAGTACTATATTGAATGGGTAGGGAGAGAGTAGGCAGCCTTGTCTAGTCCCTGATTTTAGTGGGATTGCTTCAAGTTTCTTTCCATTTAGTTTGATGTTGGCTACTGGTTTTCTGTATATTGCTTTTATTATGTTTAGATATGGGCCTTGAATTCCTGATCTTTCTAAGACTTTTATCATGAAGGGGTATTGGATTTTGTTAAATGCTTTCTCAGCATCTAATGAGATGATCATATTTTTTTTCTTTGAGTTTGTTTATATAGTGGATTACGTTGATGGGTTTCCATATATTGAACCATCTCTGCATCCCTGGGATGAAGCCTACTTGATCATGATGGATGATCAAGTAGGTTAAAATGATCATTTTAATGTGTTCTTGGATTTGGTTTGTGAGAATTTTATTGAGTATTTTTGCATCAATATTCATAAGAGAAATTGGTCTGAAATTCTCTTTCTTTGTTGGGTCTTTGTGTGATTTAGATATCAGAGTGATTGTGGCTTCATAGAACTAATTGGGTAGAATACCTTCTGTTTCTATTTTGTGGAATAGTTTGAGGAGTATTGGTATTAGGTCTTCTTTGAAGGTATGATAGAACTCTGCTTTTTGGGGGCTTTTTTGGGGGGGAGACCATTAGTGACTGTTTCTAGTTCTTTATGGGATGTGGGACTGTTTAGATTGTTAATATGATCCTGATTTAATTTGGCACCTGGTATCTGTCTAGAAAATTGTCCACTTCATCCAGATTTTCCAGTTTTGTTGAGTATAGGGTTTTGTAGTAGGATCTGATGATTTTTTTGATTTCCTCAGTTTCTGATGTTATGTCTCCCTTTTCATTTCCAATGTAGAACTCTCAGCTCCTTCTCCAGCACCAAGACTGCCTGCGTATTGCCATGCTTCCCATTATGATGATAATGGACTAAAACTCTGACACTGTAAGCCTGCCCCAATTACAGTTTCATAAGACTTGAATATTTTTACTGTTGCAATTCAAAAGACCTATTAGTGTCTTAGTGCACATCAAGAACACTTAACATTGATTAAAACATTGAGATCCAGTTGAAATTTACTAAGTAACTAATGTTGAGTTTGAGATTTATTTTCACTATTATAAAAGCCCATCTAGATGATATAGTGTTTTAGATTTTGAAAAGTAGAAAATTCCTTGAAAAATATATATACTATAATTTACATATAGCCCCAAAAACGAGGGTTAAAGATTAACTTTAATAATAATGACTAAATTCATAAAAACAAATTTCAAAAACAATGCCTCACGCACAGATTGCTTAGCAATGTATTTTATGTTTTATATTAATTTTCTAAAAAGCTGCTTCTCAGTTTAGGCCCGATAAATAAAAAACAGCTCATTATGATTCCAAAACAATTTGTTCCTGAAGTTTGTAAGCAATGTCTTATTAAAAGGAAAGGGAAAAAATTCTAACTCTCTCAGCCTGAACCATTCCGTTCATTAGACACAAAGTTCTTTGAGAATCTAGTGACAGTGCACTACCTTATCTTTAAAAGACAAATGCAGCCATTCTTCCCAATGTATCCCCATGTCTATGGATGGCTTAATGGTGGTCTGATGCCTGTCCTTGGACCATTGATTCAACTATGTGCTTCCAGTCACATCTTCTAAAGGCTAGGACAGTACTAATGCTAAGGAAAAAAGATGTATCTATGGGTTTATTTTGCAGAAATTCAATACTGTCTTATCAAGGTTGGGTCATTCTAGAATGATAAGAATAATTTATATATATTTGAAATTTGTGGAACTAAATTTGCAGAGATAATTATATAATAAAATCCCACAACTCCACATTTTAACACTTAAGGAAGCTGGTCAGAGTAAACAAAGAAAACATAGCCCAAGATTGTTCTTCAGACAGACATTTTTAGAAAGACTCCCAAAGTCAGTACATCTTATTACACCAGCAAACTTCCTCACCTTATCCACCATCAGACTAGAACTGCTTCCCTCTGACAGAGATTTCACTGCAAATAGATCCCTACTGTTCATCCTATGGCTCTCAGAAGCCCAGAACGTGCTCCTTCACTTCTATATGACTTAAAATGTGTGCGTGTTTCAGTGAAAGCAAACTTAAACTAACCAGAACAGACTTCCTGACCTTTGAAGGTAAGTAAATTCTGATCCTATTTCATTTTTTTTTCAATGTGTTCAGTATGTTCTTATGAAAGAAACTGGCAGACAAACTAAACGGTGATAACTAGGTATTCCTATGAATCCTTACTCTTGGTCACTAAAGAAGATCCATTTTGCATTGTGTACTCAATAGCTGTTCAATTAACTAAAATAAATGTAATGATCTGTGTTAAAACAAAATAGTGTTAGATAATATTCATTATTATCACTAAAATAAAAGAGACCTCTGTTCTTCCATCCCTTTCTTCCTTACTCTCTGTTCTTTCTTTCTTGATAGCAAACTGTCCAACACTATACCAACAGTGAATGCTTTAGACTCCGATGGGAAAAGCTTAATCACCTAGTTATCTAAAACTTTATGTGCCAAAGAGTACTGGAAGCCATTTAATGTCTTTAGCCTCACTTCTTGTCCCAAGGTGGATTTAATGCCAAGATAGCATGCTCTAAGTGCAGGGAGAAATCACACATCCTTGGAATGATAAGCACAAGAGTCTGAGAGACTGAAGCCCCCCAGACCCCTAAGGCCCCCAGGCCAGCCCTTGGTTCTCACTGCATCACCTCTCATTGCCCTGACAGCAGAGCACCTCACACTGAGGTGTTTGTGGAGGAAAGGGAGCCTTAAAATGACATTAGCAAAACTATAATTAGAATGTTCAATTAGATAAGATCAAGTTTGCTTCCTTTTAGAGTTCCTAAAAAAAGGTTTTTAGAATTACAATATGAAAATATGAGGAAATATGCAGATTTTTATCCATTCTGTGCTTATTTTTGATTAACCAATTACCATTTATGATAATTCAGAATAATACCTCCCCAGAGCTGTCCACATACTCCAGACTCTCAGGAACTGAATATTGTTGTATGGCAATGCAGAATTCATGTTTTAGATGAAGTCAATTCAAGGTTGTTAATTGATTCATTATGAGATGTGGCAACAATTCTGGAGTATCCCAGCAGGCCAACCAGGATCTACAGGCGAAATAGGTAGGCAGAAGAGTCAGTCAGAAAGAGAGAGATGCTATGCAATTCATATTCTCTCTCCATTTCTTCATAATGAAAACATCCTATAGACTTCCCCACACTATCCCGAAGCCCTTGGAAGTAATATTCTGTCACATTTAAAGAAAGACGAGGAAACAAATTGTCTCTGAGAGTCTCATGCAGGAGCCAGCCCTGCAGTCACTTTGACTTCAAGACATATTTTGTAGCCATCTCTGTGTTATAGATGAAGTGTAAGCCATGGTCTCTGCCTTCCATGGGTTCAATGGAAGATATTATTATCCCCTCGGCATATTACTGAGTGCATCCTGTGAGAATCCTTCATGATATTGATGCTCCTGAGTTTTGAAGAACTATATTAGAAAATGCTACCTGGACATACAAACTAAGAGAGCTAGATTCAGAAGTGAATGCAAAGTATGTGGGTTGAGAAATCTAACAGCTTACATCACATCATGACAGGTAATGAGACAGCCAGACCACTGGGTTATTTCCTCAGCATTCAGCCACCAGCTGTAGAGGCAATTTTTATAAATCTTAGTTTCTAAATTAAGAAATTGTAAAAGTGAAATAGAGAAGAGAAAGTATACCCGTGGATGTTGGTGCTCCTTTTGACAATGGAACGCAGTAGCTTCCAGCTAATGCTGTCTTGGGTTGATCTTCCTGTTTATGCTGGCGAGGATAGGTATCATTCAAAATGGAGACTTTATATCTGAGTCATAGTAACACAAGTGGAGTATGATGAATACAGGGTCCATTACACACCTGACATCACTGGAAACCTGTGAATGATTCACACAGGATTATCTAGTAAGGTGTAAAGTTCCAGTCTCACACCAAGGTGTGGGGGGGGCTTGAAAAGGAGTACATCCTTTTAACATCCTTTTAACATCCATATCCCTACATCCATATGAAGAAGTGGTACTCTCACCCCTAGACAAACATAACTTAGAGTGGTTATCCTTCCCTTCTGTCCCAGAAACATCTGAAAATAGCTTCATGTCTGCCGGATAGACATGAAGAACAGTGATAACCATGTGTCTCTTAAACATCATTATCAACAGCTGATTCTTCAGGCCTGTCTCTCATTTCACAATGACCAGAATTTTTGATGATGAGATTGGTACCTTGGTGGTCAAGGCCTCTGCGTTGTAGAGCACCTCCAGAGTACCATCTACTGCAGCACGACTGATGGGTACATTTCCACATAGCAAGGAACTCCATTATAATAGGTGTTCTTCTAAGGACTTAGCAGCATGCAGGAACAATGTTTGTATGTCTCTGAATCCTTCTGAATAGAAGTCACTACAAAAGGCCCATTCCACTTACAACAAATATCTCAAACCCAAACCTACTGTCAAAACTCTCATTTTCCTTTCACTAATAAATTCTCAGGAACTGCAAGTCATAGTCTTTCTCCTTTTTTTTCAGAATGCAAACAGCCTATAGACATTTCCACATACCATCCTGAAGCCCTTAAAGGTAATATTATGTCACATTTAAAGAACGATTCAAATCTAGGTGTGCTGATGAGATGCTCCAGTGGTAATCTTGCCTGCTGCCAAGACTTAATGACCTGGGTTCTATTATGGGCTCCCAGGTGATAGAGAGAGAGAATCTACATCTACAAGTTCCCTTCTGACCTGTACATAGGCACAGTGTCATGTGCCCTGCCCTCTCCCCCCCACAAATAGATGTAAAAAAATTCAAATCCTTACTATGTCACTATATCAGCCTATAAATTAGATTATTGTTTTCACCATCTGAAAGCAAGGATTTTTTAAAAATCTCTAAAGTGTTTTTGATAATAAAAGACATAATCCATGCAAAGTACTTAGTACATTTAATTAATAAATGTTACCTTTTATTTTAATAGCTGAAGCACAATAACATGTTGACATAAACAATATGCTTGATAATGTTTGTATGTGTAAAATCTAGGCCTTTTTAAACTGGCCTGGTGGGCAAATGAATGAAGAAATCTATATCTGCCAGAGCCTATGACACAGGTTACATACACCACTCCAGGACACAGGTGGCCTCGCTCAGGAAGATTCCAGATGTAATTGTGTCATTGGTGGTGGCTGGGTTGGGTTTTTAAACCATCACATTTCTTAATGGATTTATCCATTGGCAAGTTACACATATTAGAAAGTTGGTTAGTTGGCAGCAGAGCAGGCTTTGGCTCTCTTCACAAGATTTCCTGTTTTGTAGCTGTAGCTGCAGAAGGAAAGGGAACCCAAAACCCTGGCAATCCTTTCTACTCTCCCTGTAGCATGACAAATCCTCTAATTGACTGCCTGCTGACCATTTGGCTTATCTTTGGGACTGGAAAAGCCAACTTGAGAAAACTGGAAACTGAGAGTTCCACCCATCATTGCAGCTTGGACCTAACGGCCTTTGGTTGTGCCAAGCACTTTTGTAAATGTTATAAATATTTTAAATGGAAAGTGCTTGATAAGTGACATGTAATTCTTTCAGCATAAGGCATGTGCACTTCCCATCCTATGGCACCAAATTTGTCTCCTGCAAATATGCTCTGCCTCTTCATGCCTCATCACCTTTCTTAGAAGATCACACTGATGAACAATATGTAGAGAGCTCTAGCAGCAGCACAGCCTGGGCTTGGTTTAGAGTCTATTACATGCTGCACATATGCTTTTGAGCCAGGAGGAAGAAACCACATAGTTGAATGTCTTCTCTACACCTATCTCCAAGTAAGATTCTGTGCATGTGTGGCAATGACAAGCTTCCACAGTAATTCTGAATGGTCCATCAAAAGCTCAGATGCTCAGTATTACAATGCTAGTGTGTCCAAGAATCATAAAACTGACTTATCTCTGCTGATCCCAATGCCTTTGTTCTTCTTACCATCTCATGTTATCTCTGAAATGTGGTCTATAGAGTAAAGTAGATAAATTAAATGCAATAGCAATTTTTGTTAATAGGGAATTGACAAAACAAGGTCAAAACCCATGGTCCTATCGTTTCTAATTCTTCCTCTCTTTCTTTCTCCCTTTCTTCTTCCCTCCATTCCTTGTTTCTTTCTTTCATTCCTTCCTTTCTTTAAATTCTAAAGAATTGTCTTTAATAGTGTACTTATGCCTTGGGCAGAAGTATTTTCCATTTCCTGAGATAGAAATCTGTTTAATTGTGTTGTCCTCATACTGGCAAGGTTGTACTTTCTCAGGTGGTATAAGAACCAGAAGTCATCTGTGAAGCCTAAACGCTGACATTCTTATGATAAGTAAACGCTGAGGTAAGCAGAGAGAAATCAATGCCTGTGGAGTTAATAGTGGAGAGGGAGAAGCTTTCCCCAAAGAAAGAAAAAGATGGTGTTCTACACAAGGTAACCTGAGTATAGCTCTCCAGGCAGACCCTTGAAAGCATGGCTGCATCTGAAAAGATTGTTATTGTTCTAAGATCACAAAAACTGGGTATCAAACACAGACATCACAGCCTTGGAAAGACTCTGGGCTCTTGTATGACAAGGGAACACTGAGGGACACAAGCTTGAAACATAGTACTCAGCCTTTTCAAACTTCATAAAAAATTACACAATTGAATTGAGGTTTGAAAAGTCCCCGGTAACTGTGTAAGTTTTATAAGCACAAAATAACCAAACCTTAACTAAAAGTCGGACATGTCAATGGTCATGTCTATCAATCAGTAGTCTTACTCAGCTGTTAATCCTAGGAACCACAAATGGCCCAATGGTTCAATAGTGGCACTTTGTCTTGAGGTTAATCAGAAGCCATCTAATTGGACTTAAGACCTACTCAAACACATGAACATTTCATTAGATTCTGAAAAATCATTTGACAAAATTCAACATCCCTGCATTTTAAAAGTCTTGGAAAGATCAGGAATTCAATGCCCATACCTAAACATAATAAAAGCAATATACAGCAAACCAGTAGCCAATATCAATCTAAATGGAGAGAAACTTGAAGCAATCCCACTAAAATCAAGGACTAGACAAGTATACCCATTCTCTCTCTCTCTATCTATTCAATATAGTACTTGAAGTTCTAGCTAGAGCAATTAGACAACAAAAGAATGTTAAATGATATAAATGGAGAAAAAAAAGAAGTCAAAATATCACTATTTGTAGATATGATAGTATACTTAATTAACCACCAGAGAACTACTAAACCTGATAAACAACTTCAGCAAAGTGGCTGGATATAAAATTAATTCAAACAAATCAGTAGTCTTCCCAGACTCAAAGGATAAACAGGCTGAGAAGGAAATTAGGGAAATGACTCCCTTCACAATCGTCACAAACAATATAAAATATCTTGGTGTGACTCTAACCAAGCAAGTGAAAGAACTGTATAACAAGAAATTCAAGTCTCTGGAGAAATAAATCAAAGAAGACTTCAGAAGATGAAAAGATCTCCCATGCTTGTGGATTGGCAGGGTTAATATAGTCAAAATGGCTATATTGCTGAAAGCAATCTACAGATTCAATGCAATCCCCATCAAAATTCCAACTCAATTCTTCATATAGTTAGAAAGAGCAATTCTCAAATCCATTTGGAATAACAAAAAACCCAGGATAGGGAAAAGATAAAATGATAAAAGAACGTCTTGGAAATCACCACCCTGACCTCAAGCTGAACTACAGAGCAATAGTGATTAAAAAAGACTTTATGGATCCCTTCAGCTCCTTGGGTACTTTCTCCAGCTCCTCCATTGGGGGCCCTGTGATCCATTCACTAGCTGACTGTGAGCATCCACTTCTGTGTTTGCCAGGCCCCGGCATAGTCTCACAAGAGACAGCTATATCAGGATCCTTTCAGCAAAATCTTGTCGGCCTATGCAATGGTGTCAGCGTTTGGAGGCTGATTATGGGATAGTTCCCCGGGTATGGCAGTCTCTAGATGGTCCATCCTTTCGTCACAGCTCCAAACTTTGTCTCTGTAACTCCTTCCATGGGTGTTCTGTTCCCAGTTCTAAGGAGGGGCATAGTGTTCACACTTCAGTCTTCATTCTTCTTGAGTTTCATGTGTTTAGCAAACTGTATCTTATATCTTGGGTATCTTAAGTTTGGGGCTAATATCCACTTATCAGTGAGTACATATTGTGTGAGTTCCTTTGTGATTGTGTTACCTCACTCAGGATGATGCCCTCCAGGTCCATCCATTTGCTTAGGAATTTCATAAATTCATTCTTTTTAATAGCTGAGTTGTACTCCATTGTGTAAATGTACCACATTTCTGTATCCATTCCTCTGTTGAGGGGCATCTGGGTTCTTTCCAGCTTCTGGCTATTATAAATAAGGCTGCTATGAACATAGTGGAGCATGTTTCCTTCTTACGGGTTGGGACATATTCTGGATATATGCCCAGGAGAGGTATTGCTGGATCCTACGGTAGTACTATGGGTGGAACAACATTATGAACTAACCAGTACCCCGGAGCTCTTGACTCTAGCTGCATATGTATCAAAAGATGGCCTAGTCGGCCATCACTGGAAAGAGAGGCCCATTGGACATGCAAACTTTATATGCCCCAGTACAGGGGAATGCCAGGGCCAAAAAAATGGGAATGGGTAGGTAGGGAAGTGGGTGAGGAGGGTATGGGGGACTTTTGGGATAGCATTGGAAATGTAATTGAGGAAAAGATGTAATAAAAAATATTTTTAAAAAATACTCATTCAATTCAATAAAACAAAGGAAAACACACACACACACACACAAAAAGACTTTATGGTATTGGTACAGTGACAGGCAGGTAGATCAATGGAATTGAATTGAAGACCCAGAAATGAACTCACACACCTATGGTCACTTGATCTTTGACAAAGGATCTAAAACCATCCAGTGGGAAAAAATGACTGCATTTTCAACAAATAGTGCTGGTTCAACTGGCCGTCAACATGTAGAGGAATGCAAATTGACCCATTCTTTTCTACCTGTACAAAGCTCAAGTCCAAGTGGATCAAGGACATCCACATAACACCAGATACACCGAATCTACTAAAAGAGAAAGTGGGAAAATGTCTTGAACACATAGGCACAGGGGAAATTTTGAACAGAATGCCAACAGCTTATGCACTAAAATCAAGAATCAACAAATGGGAGTATGTGCAGGTCAGCTTACAGACTGCAAAGGGTGAGTGAGTGGACTGCAGAAGTGATACAGCTTCTGAGACAGGCAGAAGTGACACAGCTTCTGGGCCAGACCCCGTTTCGGACTCCAGACATCTGGGCACCTTCCCTGCCAGAGGAGAGGTGTCCGCCTAGGAGGGCTCTAACCACCAGAACAGGTGAGAGAGCCACCTTGTGTTCTGAGTCCCTCAGATACCAGTCTGTGCAGGTGAGCTTGCAGACTGCAGAGGCAAAATATCTTCTGGGACAGGCCCTGTTTCAGAGCTTCATCTTTAGCCAGGAGGCAGGTCTGAACACCAGACCTCTGTGCACCTTCCCTGCAGGAGGAGAGCTTGCCAGCACAGAGTACTCTGACCACTGAGACTCAGGAGAGAGCTGGACTCCCAGGACTGCTGATAGAGGCTAACAGAATCACAGGAGGAACAAGCTCCAACCAGAGACAACTATAACAACTAACTCCAGAGATTACCAGATGGAGAAAGGCAAACGTAAGAATCTTACTAACAGAAACCAAGACCACTCACCATCATCAGAACCCAGCACCCCCAACTCAGCCAGTCCTGGGCACCCCAGCACACCTTAAAACCTAGACCCAGATTTAAAGGCATATCTCAGGATGATGGTAGAGGACATCAAGAAGGACTTTAATAACTCACTTAAAGAAACACAGGAGAACACTGCTAAAGAGTTACAAGTCCTTAAAGAAAAACAGGAAAACACATCCAAACAGGTGATGGAAATGAACAAAACCATACTAGACCTAAAAAGGGAAGTAGACACAATAAAGAAAACCCAAAGTGAGGCAATGCTGGAGATAGAAACCCTAGGAAAGAAATCTGGAACCATAGATGTGAGCATCAGCAACAGAATACGAGAGATGGAAGAGAGAATCTCAGATGCAGAAGATTCCATAGAGAACATCGGCACAACAATCAAAGAAAATGCAAAATGCAAAAAGATCCTAACTCAAAACATCCAGGAAAGGCAGGACACAATGAGAAGACCAAACCTCAGATAATAGGAGTAGATGAGATGGAAGATTTTCAACTTAAAGGGCCAGCAACTGGAAGAAAACTTCCCTAACCTAAAGAAAGAGATGCCCATGAACGTACAAGAAGCCTTCAGAACTCCATATAGACAGGACCAGAAAAGAAATTCCTCCCGACACATAATAATCAGAACAACAAATGCACTAAATAAAGATAGAATATTAAAAGCAGTAAGGGAATAAGGTCAATTAACATATAAAGGCAGGCCTATTAGAATTACACCAGACTTCTCACCAGAGACTATGAAAGCCAAAAGATCCTGGACAGATGTTATGCAGACCCTAAGAGAACACAAATGCCAACCCAGGCTACTATACCCAATAAAACTCTCAATTACCGTAGATGGAGAAACCAAAGTATCCCATGATAAAACCAAATTCACACTATATCTTTCCACAAATCCAGCCCTTCAAAGGATAATAAAGTGAAAACACCAACACAAGGACGGAAACTACACCATAGAAAAAGCAAGAAAGTAATCCCTCAACAAACCTAAAAGAAGACAGCCACAAGAACAGAATCCCAACTTTAACAACAAAAATAGCAAGAAGCAACAATTACTTTTCTTTAATTTCTCTTAACATCAATGGAATTCCATTGAATAAAAAGACATAGACTAATAGACTGGCTACACAAAAAGGGACCCAACCTTTTGCTGCTTACAGGAAACCCATCTCAGGGAAAAAGACAGACACTACCTCAGAGTGAATGGATGGAAAACAATTTTCCAAGCAAATGATCTAAAGAAACAAGCTGGAGTAGCCATTCTAATATCGAATAAAATTGACTTCCAACCCAAAGTTATCAAAAAAGACAAGGAGGGCACTTCATACTCATCAAAGGTAAAATCTACCAAGATGAACTCTCAATTCTGAATATCTATGCTCCAAATACAAGGGCAGCCACATTCATTAAAGAAACTTTAGTAAAGCTCGAAGAACACACTGCATCTCACACAATAATAGTGGGAGACTTCAACACCCCACTCTCACCAATGGACAGATCCTGGAAATAGAAACTGAATAGAGACACATGGACACTAACAGAAGTTATGAAACAAGTGTATTTAATAGGTATCTACAGAACATTTTATCCTAAAACAAAAGAATACACTTTCTTCTCAGGACACATGGTACCTCCTCCAAAATTGATCATATAATTGGTCACACAACAGGCCTCCACAGATACAAAAGTACTGAAATTATCCCATGCATCCAATCAGATCACGATGGACTAAGGCTTATCTTCAATAACAACATAAATAATAGAAAGCCAACATCATGTAGAAACTGAACACTCTAATCAATGATTCCTTGGTCAAGGATGAAATAAAGAAATTAAAGACTTTTTAGAGTTTAATGAAAATGAAGCCACAACATACCCAAACTTATGGGACACAATGAAGGCAGTCCTAAGAGGAAAACTCATAGCCCCGAGTGCCTCCAAAAAGAAACTACAGAGAGCATAAACTAGCAGCCTGACAGCATACCTAGAATCTCTAGAACTAAAGGAAGCAAATTCACCCAAGAGGAGTAGACGGCAGGAAATAATCAAACTCAGGGTTGAAATCAACCAAGTGGAAACAAAAAGAACTATTCAAAGAATCAACCAATCAAGGAGCTGGTTCTTTGAGAAAATCAACAAGATAGATAAACCCTTAGCCAGACTAACTAGAGGTCACAGGGACAGTATCCTAATTAATGAAATCAGAAATGAAAATGGAGACATAAGAACAGAAACTGAGGAAATCCAACAAAAATCTCCAGATCCTACTACAAAAGCCTATACTCAACAAAACTGGAAAACCTGGATGAAAAGGACAATTTTCTAGACAGATACCAGGTACCAAAGTTAAATCAGGATCAGATTAACGATCTAAACAATCCCATTTCCCCCTAAAGAAATAGAAGCAGTCATCAATAGGCTCCCAACCAAAAAAAGCTCAGGACCAGATGGGTTTAGTGCAGATTTCTATCAGACCTTCAAAGAAGACCTAATTCCAACTCTCCTTAAACTATTCCACAAAATAGAAACAGAAGGTACTCTACCCAATTCATTCTATGAAGCCACAATTACTCTGATACCTAAACCACACAAAGATCCAACAAAGATAGAGAACTTCAGACCAATTTCCCTTATGAATATCTATGGAAAAATACTCAATAAAATCCTTGCAAACCGAATCCAAGAACACATCAAAATGATCATTAAACATGACCAAGTAGGCTTCATCCTAGGGATGCAGGGATGGTTTAATATACAGAAAACCATCAACATAATCCACTATATAAACAAACTCAAAGACAAATACCACATGATCATCTCGATAGATGCTGAGAAAGCATTTGACAAAATCAAACACTCCTTCATGGAAAGATCAGGAATTCAAGGCCCATACCTAAACATAATAAAAGCAATATACAGCAAACCAGTAGCCAACATTAAACTAAATGGAGAGAAACTCGAAGCAATCCCACTAAAATCAGGGACTAGACAAGGCAGCCCACTTTCTCCCTACCTACTAAATATAATTCTTGAAGTCCTAGCCAGAGCAATTCGACAACAAAAGGAGATCAAGGGGATACAAATTGGAAAGGAAGAAGTCAAAATATCACTATTTGCAGATGATATGATAGTATATATAAGTGGCCCTAAAAATTCTACCAGAGAACACCTAAACCTGATAAACAGCTTCAGTGCAGTAGCTGGATATAAAATGAACTCAAACAAATCAATGGCCTTTCTCTACACAAAGGATAAACAGGCTGAGAAAGAAATTAGGGAGACAACACCCTTCACAAATAGTCACAAATAATATAAAATACCTTGGTGTGAAGCTAACTAAAGAAGTGAAAGATCTGTATGACAAAAACTTCAAGTCTCTGAAGAAAGAAATTGAAGGAGATCTCAGAAGATGGAAAGATCTCCCATGCTCATGGATTGGCAGGATTAATATAGTCAAAATTGCTATCCTATCAAAAGCAATCTACAGATTCAATGCAATGCTCATCAAAATTCCAACTCAATTATTCACTGAGTTAGAAAGGGAAATTTGCAAATTCATCTGGAATAATAAAAAACCTAGGATAGCAAAAACTACTCTCAACAATAAAAGAACCTCTGGTGGAATCACCATGCCTGACCTAAAGCTGTACTACAGAGCAATTGTGATAAAAACCCCATGGTAGTGGTACAGCAACAGACAGGTACATCAATGGAATAGAATTGAAGACCCAGAAATGAATCCACACAACTATTGTCACTTGATCTTTGACAAGGGAGCTAAAACCATCCAGTGGAAAAAAAGACAGCATTTTCAACAAATGGTGCTGGCACAACTGGCGGTTATCAGGTAGAAGAATGCGAATTGACCCATTCTTATGTTCTTGTACAAAGCTCAAGTCTAAGTAGATCAAAGACATCAAGACATAAAACCAGAGACACTGAAATTAATGGAGGAGAAAGTGAGGAAAAGCCTCGAAGATATGGGCACAGGGGGAAAATTCCGAAATGGCTTGTGCTGTAAGATCGAGGATTGACAAATGGGACCTCATAAAATTACAAAGCTTCTATAAGTCCAAAGACAATGTCAATAAGACAAAAAGGCCACCAACATATTGGGAAAGGATTTTTACCAATCTTAAACCTGATAGGGGACTAATATCCAATATACACATACAAAGAGCTCAGGAAGCTGAACTCCAGAAATTTAAATAACCCCATTAAAAATGGGGTACAGAACTAAACAACAAATTCTCAACTGAGGAATACCAAATGGCTGAGAAGCACCTGAAAAAAAAAAGTCTGACATCCTTAATCATCAGGGAAATGCAAATCAAAACAACATTGAGATTCCCCCTCACACCAGTCAGAATGACTAAAATCAAAAATTAGGGTGACAGCAAATGCTGGCAAGGATGTGGAGAAAGAGTAACACTCCTCTATTGCTGGTGGGATTGCAAGCTTGTACAACCACTCTGGAAGTCAGCCTGGAGGTTCCTCAGAAAATTGAACATACTACTACCAGAAGATCCAGCAATACCTCTCCTGGGCATATACCCAGAAGAAGTTCCAACTGGTAATAAGAACACATACTCCACTATGTTCATAGCAGTCTTATTTATAATAGCCAGAAGCTGGAAAGAACCCAGATGTCCCTCAATAGAGGAATGGATACAGAAAATGTGGTACATTTACACAATGGAGTACTACTCAGCTATTAAAAAGAATGAATTTATGAAATTCTTGGGCAAATAGAATCTGGAGGATATCATCCTTAGTGAGGTAACCCAATCACAAAAGAAGTCACTTGATATGCACTCACTGATAAGTGGATATTAGCCCAGAAACAGAATACCCAAGATACAATTTGCAAAACACAAGAAAATCAAGAAGAAGGACGACCAACGTGTGGATACTTCATTCCTCCTTAGAATAGGGAACAAAATACCCATGAAAGGAGTTACAGAGATAAAGTTTGTAGCTAAGATGAAAGGATAGACTATTCAGAGACTACCCTATCTGGGGATCCATCCCATAATCAGCCACCAAACCCAGACACTATTGCATATGCCAGCAAGATTTTGCTGAAGGGACCCTGATATAGCTGTCTCTAGTGAGGCTGTGCTGGTGCCTGGCAAATACAGAAGTGGATGCTCACATTCATGTATAGGATAGAACACAGGGTTCCCTGATATAGTTGTCTCTTATGAGACTATGCTGGGGCCTAGCAAACACAGAAGTGGATGCTCACAGTCAGTTATTGGATGGATCACAGGGCCCCCAATGGAGAAGCTAGAGAAAGTACCCAAGGAGCTAATGGGATCTGCAACCCTATAGGTGGAACAACAATATGAACTAACTAGTAGTACCCCAGAGCTCATGTCTCTAGCTGCATATGTAGCAGAAGATGGCCTAGTCGGCCATCAGTGGAAAGAGAGGCCCATTGGTCTTGCAAATTTTATATGCCTCAGTACAGGGGAATGCCAGGGCCAAGAAGTGGGAGTGGGTGGGTAGGGGAGTGGGGGGGAGGGTATGGGGAACTTTTGGGATAGCATTGGAAATGTAAATGAGGAAAATACCTAATAAAAAATTAAAAAAATTAAAAAAGAACACAGGGTCCCCAATGGAGGAGCTAGAGAAAGTACCCAAGGAGCTGAAGGGGTCTGCAACCCTATAGGTGGAACAACAATATGAATTAACCAGTACCCCAGAGCTCATGTCTCTAGCTGCATATGTAGCAGAAGATGGCCTAGTCAGCCATCATTGGGAAGAGAGGCCCCTTGTTATTGCAAGCTTTATATGCCCCAGTACAGGGGAATGCGAGGGCTAAGAAGTGGGAGTGGGTTGGTAGGGGAGCAGGGTGGGAGGAGGGTATAGGGAACGTTCGGGGTAGCATTTGAAATGTAAATAAAGAAAATATCTAATAAAAAAAAGAATCCTCAAGTAGGATCTCATACAATTGCAAAGCTTCTGTAAGACAAAGGGCAATGTAAATAGAAGAAAATGGCAACCAACAACTTGGGAAAAGATCTTTACCAATCCTACATCCAATAGAGAGCTAAATATCCAATATATAGAAAGAACTCTATAAGTTAGATTCTAGAAAACCAAATAACCTTATTAAAATGGGGAACAGAGCTAAACAGAGAATTCTCAACTGAAGAAACTCAAGTGGCTGAGAGAAGCTCCTAAAGAAATCTTCAGTGTCCTTAGTCACCAGGGAAATGCAAATCAAAATGACCCTGAGATTCCACCTCACATCAGTCAGAATGGCTAAGATCAAAAACTCGGAGTACAGCAAAGGCTGGCTAGGATGTGTAGAAAGAGGAACACTCCTCCATTTCTGTTGGGATTGCAAGCTGGTATAACCACTCTGGAAATCAGTCTGGCAGTTCTTCAGAAAATTGGGCATAGTATTGCCTGAGAAGTCAGCAATACCACTCCTGGAAGATGTTCCAAAATGAAATAAGGACACATGTTCCACTATGTTCATAGCAGCCATATTTATAATGCCCAGAAGCTGGACACAATCCAGATGTCCCTCAACAGAGGTATGGATACAAAAAATGTGGTACATTTACACAATGGAGTACTAGTCAGCTATTAAAAAGAATGAATTTATGAAATTCCTAAGCAAATGGATGGACCTGGAGGGTATCATCCTGAGTGAGGTAACCCAATCACAAAAGAACTCACGTGATATGTACTCACTGATAAGTGGATATTAGCCCAGAAAATAAGAATACTCAAGATACAATTTGCAAAACTTATGAAACTCAAGAAGAATGAAGACTAAAGTGGGGACACTTTGCCCCTTCTTAGAATTGGGAACAGAACACCCATGGAAGGAATTACAGAGACAAAGTTTGGAGCTGAGAAGAAAGGATGGACCATCTAGAGACTGCCATACCCGGGGATCCATCCCATAATCAGCCTCCAAACGCTGACACCATTGCATAGGCCGACAAGATTTTGCTGAAAGGACCCTGATATAGCTGTCTCTTGTGAGATTAGGCCGGGGCCTAGCAAACACAGAAGTGGATGCTCACAGTCAGCTATTGGATGGAACAGAGGGCCCTCAATGGAGGAGCTAGAGAAAGTACACAAGGAGCTAAAGGGATCTGCAATCCTATAGGTAGAAAAACAATATGAACTAACCAATATTCCTGGAGCTCATGTCTCTAGCTGCATATGTAGCAGAAGATGGCCTAGTTGGCCATCATTGGGAAGAGAGACCCCTTGGTCTTGCAAACTTTATATGCCTCAGTACAGGGGAACGCCAGGGCCAAGAAGTTGGAGTGGGTGGGTAGGAGAGTTGGGGAGAAGGGTATGGGTGACTTTTGGGATAGCATTTGAAATGTAAATGAAGAAAATACCTAATAAACAAAAAAAAGGAAGAAATGTGGTACATTTACACAATGAAATACTACTCAGCTATTAAAAACAATGGCTTCATGAAATTCGCAGGCAAATGGATAGAACTTGAAAATATCATCTTGAGTGATGTAACCCAGTCACAAAAGAACACACATGGTATGTTTTCACTGATACGTGAATATTAGCCCAAAAGTTTGGAATACCCAAGATACAATTCACAGACCATATGAAGAAGGAAGACCAAAGTATGGGTGTTTCAATACTTCTTAGAAGGCGGAAGAAAATACTCACAGGAGGAAATATGGAGACAAAGTGTAGAGCAGAGACTGAAGGAAAGGCCATCCAGAGACTGCCCCACCTGGGGACCCATCCTATATATAGTAGTCAAACCTGGATGCTATTGCGGATGCAGGGAAGTGCTTGCTGACAGGAGCCTAATATAGCTGTTTTCTGAGATGCTCTGCCAGAGCCTCACACATACAGAGGTGATGCTTGGAGCCAACCATTGGACTGAGCGCAGGGTCCATGGGGGTAGCAACAGAGTCAAATTGCCAGACCCCTGGAGCTTCTGGGGACTGGACTACCAACCAAGGAGTACACATGGAGGGACCCATGGCTCCAGCCACATATGTGGCAGAGGATGGCCTTGTTGGACATCACTGGGAGAAGCAGCCCTGTTGGGGTTTGATGCTCCAGTGTAGGGAAATGTCAGGGCGGGAAGGAGGGAGTGGGTGGGTGAGTAGAGGAGCACCCTCATGGAGGCAGGGGAAGAGGGGGATGGGATAGGGCATTTCCAGAGGGGAGACATGGAAAGGGAATAACATTTGAAATGTAAAAATAGAAAATATCCAATAAAAAAGTTCAGGAAAAAAAAGAAACGAAAAATCAGTTTTATATGAATGAGCATTATGTCAACTCAGTAGGTTGTTTGTTTGTGTGTGTGTGTTTGTATGTGTGTGACAATAATAACTGAAGAAGACAAGAACTTGAATTTGAGAGAGAATATGTAATAATGGGACAAGCTGGAGGGTATAAATATGGGCTGCTCTTCCAAAAGACCAGGGTTCAATTCCTACTCCCTCATGGCAGCTCACAACTGTCTGTAACTGCAGTTTCAGTGGATCCAACACCCTCTCACCGACATACATGTAAGCAAAATACCACTGCAGATAAAATACAATTAAATAAATTATAGTATAAGAGAATTAAATACATAGTGAATCTGAGATGTCTCTAGCAGTTCTGACCCATGTTGAAGGTATGAATTTCCACAGCTGTTCTTCAGAATAGACAAGATGCACCACACATGTACTTATGACACACAACACCAGCAAACACTGTCTGAAACACTTTGGCTCAGATTGGATACTGTTGGATGTTATGGACTGCTAGCTTTTACAGTACATTCAAAGTTTTCTATTCCTGTTTAAAAAAAAAAGAATGGTTTAATTAGAGAAAACAAAGACCACCATTCCACAGCACACACCAAATTAGTGTGTCTCTAAATTTCATTGTGTTGAAATGTTAGATTATAAACGTTTCCAATCAGCAAGGTCTAGACATAGAAACCCTCTCTCAAAAACAAAAGGTTTCTCATTGAGTTGCTGAGGTAGATTTCGTTTTTAAAATGTTAGGTAAATTTTAACTTGTTATTGAGACATAACTGGAACTAAACATACTTCTGGTATTTTGCACTGCATCTTGGCATTAAGTTACAAAATCCAAATACCAGTCAATTTTGAACAGCATAGAAGATGCTCTATGTCCTGTAGCATTAAACGCTCAGTCAGGAAAATTTGTTACATACAAGTAAAGAAGCAAGTCCATTCCATTGATAACTAAATATGCTCTCTTCTTTAATAAATAGTAAAGGTCCCTGGCATGTCAAAAAACTATTGTAATATGAAAGTATTATCATTTATTGTCACAAATGATGTATACAACCTATTATCTACGTATGTATCCAAGACGGCTGAAAGATTTCTCTGGTGAAAAGAATTCGCCAGCAGCAAGGGCTTTGGAAACCCCGTGGAGAAGAGTATGATGGAGGGGAGATGAAGCGCTCATCCCTCCATGTGTCAGCACCACGAACGCTTCCGTGACGCTCTGCATCCTCCATGACTAAGTCTGTTTTTACCTGACTCATGGAACAGGAACTCAGACTAGGCCTGATATTGATTTAAAATAATAAATAAATGTGGTATTTCCTGCCACCACATTGCAGGCTGAGTCACACCTGCTGCGTGATGCTGGCTGTGACTCAAGCCTGTGTGTGGTGCATATGGTGCTTTAGTGGAACCCATCTTTCTTCCGTTCATAATCTCTCACGGCCCCTCTCTTCAAGGTGCAATTTTAAAGGAATTAGAAATGAACTGCTCGAAATTCTGTGTGAAATTAGACTCAGCTTCGAATGGAATTGCTAATTGCACCAAGTCTTAAGCAGTTTAATTGCTTTTAGTAACTCATACATGAGGCACAGGTATAGAGAAGAATGGTTACATCCTGCAGTATCACTAATTTGTGCACGGATTAAAAGACACACTGTATAGTCTTACTGAGGAGACTATACTTTTGATATAGTTCAGAACTCAGGTCGTGATGCAGATAGGGAAAACATGAGTCCTTTTTTTATTATTATATTTACTTTCTAACTTACATGTGCGTGAAAGTCCACTGCTTATGTTTTAATATTATAGTAAAATATGTTTAATGCTAAAGCTTCTGGAAAGATTCAGGTCACAATCAATACAAAGTCACAGAGGGCTTGCTTTCTTGCTCTAAGCCAATGCTCATTCTAGATCTTTCATCCTTTAGACACACACACTAACACTAACACTAACACTAACACTAACACTAACACTAACACTAACACTAACACTAACACTAACACTAACACTAACACTGTATTGGTCTCCATTTGCTGCAAACGAAGAAACTTCTTTGGTAATGGATGAGAGATACACTTACCTATGGATATAAGAATAAATATTTTAAGTGCAGTTAGGAGTTCTGCTGGTTTAAGAAAACACCAGCAGTGGGTTCTCTTCTAGTTCCATGGTCTCACTGGCTCCATGTTTGCCTCAGTTTATAATTACCAGGCATTGATTCCTTCCAAAGAGCAGCTCCCAAGTCTCATAAGAATGTTAGTTACTCCCAAGATATAAAGGCGACTATTGAGCCCTGAAGGTAACATCCTCTGCGGGTCACTGCTGTGGTCATATGTTTTTCTACCTTGTTAGATTGCATATCACCTTTGGATAGTATAAAAACTAGTCCTCAGTGAAGAGGTGTCCATGTTAGCTCCAGTCTTACTTCTCCAAGTCTTGTATCAATAGGGTCTTACCTTCAAGTTCTAGGAGACAACCAAGGACCATGGCAGTAGCCTGTATTGTCTTGGGAGTCTCTTCGTTTCCCCTGAACAGCAACTCTAAAGAACTCTCCCAGGCCTAACTCAGTGACTCTCTTTTCCTCTTTATAGAAAACCCTGTTCTAAAAACATCTATCCATCCTCACAGCCTCATGTCTCACTCTCTCCTCAGTCAACTTGACAGCCTAGCCCCACCCAAATCATTTGAATCATTTACAGTTGTCCTCCATGGTATCAAACTCAGTCATGGCTGACTTCACCACTGTCTTAGTGTTCAACACACTGGGGGTTCCTTCTGCCACAGTCTACTTGTATTGGTCTCCAATCACCCCAGTTGCTCTTTGGTCTCTGTTAGCACTTTTTCTGGTTATTCTTGGGTGTTGTGCAGCCCAGAACACTACCTCTGACTTTACCTTACCATTTTGTTCCAGACATGAATATGAATGGTTCTTCTCACACTTCCACCTGAGTACACACATACCACACACCTAGCATTTCCAAAAGACAACACCCACTTCCCCTCAGTGTTACCCAATCTTTCTCTCCTCAGTAAGAAGTCAGAAGACAGCCTTCTACAAACCTGGCCACCCAGAAGCCATGTGGGTAACAACTCATTCCTCTCCCTCCTTCCCTCCCACTTCAAATCCTTGCCAATCCTACTGTGAGATGGCTAAGCCTGCTGTCACCTCTGCCACCTACATCATTATAGTGCTGGCTGTGCTTGGATTAATCTTGTAGCCTCTTAACTCATCTCTTTCTTATACTTTTTCATTTTTTTATTGTTTAGTTTTTTTGAGACAAAGTTTCTCTGTGTAGTCCTGCAACTTTATACTACTATATGAGCAGTTCTCAACCTTCCTAATGCTGTGACCCTTTAATACAGTTCTTCATGTTTGTGGTGACCCCCAACCATGAAATTATTTCATTGCTCCTCCATAACTTTAATTTTGCTACTGTTATGAACTGTAGTATAAATATTGGGTATGTGAGATAACTGATATTTGACTCCTCTGAAAGGGTCATTTGACCCCAAAAGAGGTTGCTACCCATGAGTAGAGAATGGCTGTTCTATGTCCTTATAGACAACTTCAAATGACAGTCAGAGATCCTGTTAAATGCATTGAGCCATGTCACATCAGTTACCATATGGAACCTCTGTTTTCTTCCTCTCAACACCTCTATCCTTGACCACTCTTGCCCCAACTTAACCTGTTGCTTGTTTCCATGTCCATTAAAGTATACTATCACCTTCTTCAGTCTAGGTCTTACTGTTTTCTTGCCTGGCATAATTAGCACCTAGTCATTGTTGGGGTTATTCTACTTTGATGTCTAGATATTGTCCCTAAGCCACCTAAGAGAGGACATAACTCACTCAAGACATACATATAAGTACATATATGCACAAACAAAATACACGTGTACCTTTATTTATTTTTGTTTTTGCCATTTTAAAAGCTAGTTAGTAAACTCTTTTGGTGCGCAGTAAAACTTGCTACAAGTTGCATGTTTACTTTATCCTAAGATTTCAAAAAAGGGTTTCTATGATATCTTATGTAAGAAATCTTATTTTCTGTCTATAAACTGATATTGTCTTCTCTTTTACAATTATTGTATGCCTTATTTGCCTTTCTGATTTATTACTTTCAACAGAAAATGTTCAGCTGTGTTGACAGTGAGCAAGGGCAGCAAACCTCTTGGTTATAACAGGAGCAGCTCTAGTATGGCATCAAGTATGGTGCTGTCTTTGCTTTGGGTTCCATTCACATCTTACTTTTCTGTTCACAAATTTAATGTGTCAATATTGATTTAATTAACATTAAAGCCAATATTAATATTCTGGATTTGGCTTCACACTCCTTCCATGAGTAACTATGGCTAGCATTAGTTTCTACTCCCTGTGACTCAAGTTTGTAATCTAAAAGTAACTTCATTTTCTGATTCCTAGAAGCAGAGAAAGTGGAGGTGATTTGACTGTGTGTATGTGGTCTTGCAGGGAAGGGCTTGAGCATGCTAGTGTACACATGCTGATGGTAGAGGAAAGCCTTAGGGGCAGGTCCTTGCCAGCCACCTTGTTTAAGACAGGATCTCCTTGATGCTCACCTCTTTATACTTCCTAAGATCTGTACTCCAGGGACCTCATGAAATTCAGGCACTTCCAGGAGTTCCCTTGTCATTGTCTCCCAATTCCTTGTAGGACTGTTGGGTTATAGATGTGCTATATTGTATGCATTTTATGAGGGCTCAAGGCATTCCAGCTGAGGTCTTTGTAATTTCACAGAAAGTGTTAAGTCATTGATTCATATCCCTATTCCTAGAGGTGGTTTTGATTTTAATAAAATCAAATTTTTATTTGATTTTCATTTTAATAAAATGAAATTTTATTAAATTTTAATTTTAATAAAAATTTATTTCATTTTAATAAAAATAAGTTCCATGTGCATTTTAAGATTTTAATTTTTTTCAATTGTGTGTGCACATGCTCACGTGCACACGTGCACACGTGCATGTGAGTACATGTATGAGGAGTTAGAGCCTCAGGGGATGAGATTATAGACGGTTGTGAGCCTATTGACACTACTGCTGGGACTTGAACTTGGGTCCTTTGGATAAAACTGAATGCTTAACTGCTGAGCCACCTCCACAGCCCCAGTATTGTTTTCCACTTATAAGCCTCTCTCTGGAATTTACCTCAGATCTAGATAGCAACCTGTTTTCCTCTGGGAGAACCTTACTTTCTAGGTAGCTATCCTGCAATTATTAGCTTCTCTGCTCTTATTACAGTCATGGCACATTTTCCTTCTTTTGGGCTTTTTAGCTTCATACTACTTCCCTTCTGGACCTCATGCTGGTGTGTTCTTTACTGAAAAGTTGATAGCAAGGATATCATGCTGATATCACCATACCCCCAAATGAAAGTGGTTTTATATTTGAAACAACTCGAAGCAGCAGCAGTGGATGGATCTCACCAGCCCTTTGCAATGCTGTAATGTCTATATTTAGCCTGGATACAAAGCGGTGGTAATGATAGCAGCCACCATCTCTGGAGATAATCAATAAATCATGGCCTGACAAACTCAAACAGAAGGTCAAACTGAGCTAATAGTGATCAAAGGAATTAGACCACTGATTCATCCACAGACTGATTCATAAATGGGTGACAACTGGAGTCTGGACCTCTTCATCACCTATACCCACCTGAAATCAAGGTCTTAGAGCCTTCTGTGTTGGTTTCTTCTTGCACTGCCATGACAAAATATTTGATCAACGCAGTGTAAGGATGGAGGAAGGGCTAACTTTGGCTCACAGTTTCAGAGTACAGTCACTCATGGTGGGGAAGACATAGCAGCAGGAGAGTTCAGGAGAAGGTATCTCTAAATCAGAAAGCAGAGCAGTATAGATGCTGGAGTTCATCTTGCCTTCTGCTCTGTATTCAATTTAGAATACATCCTATACTCATCACGGTCATAATCAGGGTGGGTTTTCCCTACTTAGTGGAACCTTTCTAGAAATAGCCTTGTACACATACCCAGAGGTGTGTTGCCATAGTGACTATGAATCTTATGCAGTTAACAAGATTAACCATAATACCTCTCACAGGCTCTGCTCTGCCTTGAAAGCCCACCACTTTCCTTTATACTCCTAATCTCACGTTTATTTCTTTATATTTTTTTTAAGCTGGGATGTCTCCTTATCTTCTCATTTCAGATCCCAAGTGCTTTTATATATTTTATTCTGACAATTCCTTAAAGTTGACAAACCAGGTCAATGCTCTGAATAGAATCCTTGCAGACACAGACTATATTTGGATGACTGGAACAAATGAAAGCCAATCCCACAGTTTGGGTATGGCAATTACAGAAGCAAGCTTGGTCCTGCGGCATCTGGGATGCTGGCTCAATGTGAATAAGCTGACTGGGTCAGAAGCTGAGAAGATAGCGTCCCATTTTAGGCTGATGCTGTGTATAGTTGTGTGTGAATAGGAATGTCAGCATCATCCAAGGCTATTGTGAGTATCTAGAAACACTACTCTTATCTGTGAGGCCCTGGCAACACTTGTTTCCTCCCACCGGCCTCACATTCACAGTAGCATCTCAATCCTAAGAGAAAGGCAGGTTGAGACAGAATGGGGACCCAGGCCAGTTCTTTTAGCTTGGAGACAGGGTTTGGCTTACTAGGAAGCAAAGGTTGGCAAGGACCCTGCAGTTGTATGGCCAAAGCCATCTGTCTGATGCCAGGGAACTCAGCACAAGGTCCTGCAAATGCTGTCATGTGAGTAATAGAGGGCATTCGTCCCCCACACAGGAGGCAGCTGTGTTGGAGAAATCTAGTCAATTGCCACAGAGGCTCATATCAAGGATGTGCACCAGATCTGCAGC
The DNA here is from genome assembly GCF_978045245.1 of Mus caroli. NCBI lineage: Eukaryota > Metazoa > Chordata > Mammalia > Rodentia > Muridae > Mus > Mus caroli. The sequence continues at coordinate 23,589,652 of NW_028227264.1, forward strand.
AAAGAGCAACAGGTGTGTTCTAACCCTGTGTTTCCACAGCAAACTCAGAAAGTGAGTGTAAATGTGGAAGAGATAAGCCCAAGGTAAGACCCCACACTAGAAGGCCACGGCTTCTTGGGTGGTTCTTATTCAGTCTCATTTGTAGGGATTCACAATGCTCTTGTTTTTTACTGTTGACTGGACCATTACCTACCATTGATCCACTTTCCATTCACTCCTTCCTTAATTTCTCCTGTCCTTCCACATGTGTGTATTGTCTTTCAGAACCTGGGCATTGCAATGATGTCTTCGTTATAAACTCTGGGTGAATCAGGGAAGAATCAGAAAGGGGCAACAAAGTTCCAGGCATGCAGCCTCCAGCCTGCTGGTTATTATAAAATCAGTTCTGTATAGGTTACGCTTACCATCTATACTGTGAAGAGTCTGCCCCAGCCCTCACACCAGGCTGGCCATGGAAATGATTTTTATATGATGCCTTTTAATACCAATTTCACTAGTTTCATCTTATGGAAAGAGTCCTCTAGTTTGTTGTCCATTAATTTATAATATTCTAGTTTCTAAATATAGAAATTTCATCTTTTTCAATTCAAAGTTCCCCGAGTTCATCTTTCTGACTTCCTGAAGGATATGCGTGTCTTAAAGGTTATGAGTTTGATATATAATGATAAATTTAATTAATGTAGTTATGGGATTTGAGAGTGGTGCTACCTATTTATTAGCAGTTTGCTTTAGGATCAGTTGTAGTCTCTGATTTTAAATGACTTTCTTCTGTTGGCAGGTCTATGTAATAGGAATAATGATATTGTAACGTGTAGTCATTTCCCCTAGCGGAATCCCTTGACTCATGTTTATCCAAATAACCTTCTTATTCCAGGAGCTGCTGATCCCTCTGAAGGATAGAGGGTAACTCTTTTCACTTTCTGAGGCACAGAGTGGGAAGAGGCACCCAATAATGAACTCAAAAGGTTTTCTTTACAAAGAGGACATCTGTGATGAATTACACATCTGTTTAATGATACACATGTGTAGGGGAACTGAGGGCAGAGAGGTGGGAGTGGGTGGGTGGGTGGAGGAACACCCTCATAAAAGTGGGGGAGGGAGGATGTGATACGGTGTTTCCGAAAGAGGAGGAAACTGGGAAAGGGGATAACATTTGAAATGTAAATAAAGTCTTGCTAGTGTATGCAATGGTGTCAGCGTTTATAAGCTGCTTATGGGATGAATCCCTGGATACGGCAGTCTCTAAATGGTCCATCCTTTCATCACAGCTACGAACTTTGTCTCTGTAACTCCTTCCCTGGGTGTTTTGTTCCCAATTCTAAGAAGGGGCACAGTGTCCACACTTTGGTCTTCATTCTTCTTGAGTTTCATGCGTTTAGCAAATTGTATCTCATATCTTGGGTATCCTAAGTTTTGGGCTAATATCCACTTATCAGTGAATACATATTGTGTGAGTTCTTTTGTGATTGTGTTACTTCACTCAAGATGATGCCCTCCAGGTCCATCCATTTGGCTAGGAATTTCATAAATTCATTCTTTTTAATAGCTGAGTAGTACTCCATTGTGTAAATGTACCATAATTTCTGTATCCATTCCTCTGTTGAGGGACATCTGGGTTCTTTCCAGCTTCTGGCTATTATAAATAGGGCTGCTATGAACATAGTGGAGCATGTGTCCTTTTTACCGGTTGGGACATCTTCTGGATATATGCCCAGGAGAGGTATTGCTGGATCCTCCGGTAGTACTATGTCCAATTTTCTGAGGAACCGCCAGACTGATTTCCAGAGTGGTTGTACAAGCTTGCAATACCACCAACAATGGAGGAGTGTTCCTCTTTCTCCACATCCTCGCCAGCATCTGCTGTCACCTGAATTTTTGATCTTAGCCATTCTGACTGGTGTGAGGTGGAATCTCAGGGTTGTTTTGATTTGCATTTCCCTGATGATTAAGGATGTTGAACATTTTTTCAGGTGCTTCTCTGCCATTCGGTATTCCTCAGGTGAGAATTCTTTGTTCAGTTCTGAGCCCCATTTTTTAATGGGGTTATTTGACTTTCTGGAGTCCACCTTCTTGAGTTCTTTATATATATTGGATATTAGTCCCTTATCTGATTTAGGATAGGTGAAGATCCTTTCCCAATCTGTTGGTGGTTTTTTTGTCTTATTGATGGTGTCTTTAGCCTTGCAGAAGCTTTGTAGTTTCATGAGGTCCCACTTGTCAATTCTTGATCTTACAGCACAAGCCATTACTGTTCTATTCAGGAATTTTTCCCCTGTGCCCATATCTTCAAGGCTTTTCCCCACTTTCTCCTCTATAAGTTTCAGTGTCTCTGGTTTTATGTGAAGTTCCTTGATCCACTTAGACTTGACCTTAGTACAAGGAGATAGGAATGGATCGATTCGCATTCTTCTACATGTTAACAACCAGTTGTGCCAGCACCATTTGTTGAAAATGCTGTCTTTCTTCCACTGGATGTTTTTAGCTCCCTTGTCGAAGATCAAGTGACCGTAGGTGTGTGGGTTCATTTCTGGGTCTTCAATTCTATTCCATTGGTCTATTTGTCTGTCACTATACCAGTACCATGCAGTTTTTATCACAATTGCTCTGTAGTAGAGCTTTAGGTCAGGTATGGTGATTCCACCAGAGGTTCTTTTATCCTTGAGAAGAGTTTTTGCTATCCTAGGTTTTTTGTTATTCCAGATGAATTTGCAGATTGCACTTTCTAATTCGTTGAAGAATTGATTTGGAATTTTGATGGGGATTGCATTGAATCTGTAGATTGCTTTTGGCAAGATAGCCATTTTTACAATGTTGATCCTGCCAATCCATGAGCATGGGAGATCTTTCCATCTTCTGAGATCTTCTATAATTTCTTTCTTCAGAGACTTGAAGTTTTTATTATACAGGTCTTTCACTTCCTTAGTTAGAGTCACGCCAAGAAAATATCAAAAAAAAATAAGGATATACATGAGTTTTTAAAAATCGAAGTAAATGACAATTTCTACATTTACATCTTACAGTTAGCTCTTGTAGTCACTGTAGTATTTTTTTTCTAGATTCCTCAGGGACTCATGAGGTGAGTGCACATTCACATTATAATCCATGGGAGTCATTAGTAACCACTCCTAGAGTAGTAGGCTACACAATGTTTATTGCCAATGGCATCAGATATAACAGACACATCTCTAGCAAAAGGAGTGGTAAATTTCTGTTCTACCCAAACTAGCTGTTCATTCCCTAAAGAGAAGAAAGCTGAAACATTTATGGGCTTGCTGTCCCCACTGCGATTGCTTCAGTGTTTGAAAAAGAGTTCCTACTTGGGAGCTTGGTGAGAAAGGCAGATAAATAGCAAAATAAAATAAGCCAGAGTTGATACAGTTAGGGGAATACATACGAAACAAAGATACAAAGAGGGAGCCGTTGAATAAAACCTGGGACTTAAAATGAATTACTAGAAATGTGTCTTGTGGGCCAAGATATAAGGAAGAGCAGGGGCTTTCAAATAACAAAACAAAACAAACAAAAAGAGTGGGCTGGGGCTGGGGCTAGAGAGATGGCTCAGCGGTTAAGAGCACCGACTGCTCGTCCAAAGGTCCTGAGTTCAAATCCCAGCTACCACATGGTAGCTCACAACCATCCTTAACAAGATCTGACACCATCTCCTGGAGTGTCTGAAGATAGCTACAGTGTAAGTTACATATAATAAGTAAATAAATTAAAAAAAAAAAAGAGTGGGTTGTCCTAGAGAACGAAATGTCGTGGGTCAAGCCATAATGGCAAGAAAATAAAATGTTTCCCAATTCTTAGAAGCAGCCCAATGCTGGTTATACAGAAAGAAGGAGTAAAGAAAAGTGAGGGCAGATATAAAGCATGAGTGAGATAATGAACAAGATCACAAAAATCCAGTTTCAGAGCTGATGCAGAGGTAGATAAGTGAAAGACAGAGAATGCTTAAGTTAGTATTGCAATGATGAAAGTGGCAAGAAGAGACATAAGCTTTCATGATCTACCTATATCTCCAGTGTTCACTGTGCCCTAAGGACAGAAGTAGCCTCTAAGTTTGCTGAGGAGTCACCTTCCTGTGTGGTACTTGAAATCAATTAGGCAGAACACAAGGAGGCAAAATGGAGAGTCAAGTTTTCACAGATGCAGCTAGTGAGCAAATAAAATCAGCACAGGTCAGCTTCCAGCCTTTGATTGGCTACTGGGAAGATGTGGTCCATTCTCTCAAGTCTGTGCTACAGAGGATGGCTGCGGGAGACATGGTCTGCTCCCCGAAGTTTGTACAACAGGGGAAGGAGGGAGCTGTGGCAACTTCAGTTATAGACAAATTGGATTGAAGCACTTAGACTACAACACTTAAGAATTTCAAGAGGGAATTGTACAGAAAAAAAAAAAAACAAAAACAAGAAAACATAAAGAGATACATAATCAATGGTTAGTTTAGGCTCTCTGTGAGAAAGCTGGTTACATGCTGATTTTGGGTGTCCCTGTGAGGGTATTTCCAGAGAGACCAACATATTGAATCCGTTGACTGACCGGAGATTGTCTCATCAGTGTGGATGGACACTGTCCAATCAGCTGAGGCCTCATACAGCAGCAGAGAGGAGTAAAAGCAGGGACACGCACCTTCTCTGTGTGTGCATTTGTCCTAAACCTCATCCAGACAAGTTCTGTGCATGTATTAAAAACTTTTACTCTGAATTTTTCAGAAACTGTTTTTCCAGTTTTAGTTTCAGTTTTTTGACTTGAAGATTTATTTCTACTATTTTAAAAACATGTATGTATATGTGTGGGAGGGTATGTGAACATGAGTGCAGTGCCTTTGATGGACAGTAGAGGTCGGTGGATGCCCAAGAACTGGGGTTATAGGCAGCTGACAGCTGCCTGACATGGGTGCTAGGAATTGAACCTGGATTCTCTGCAAGAGCAGTGTGAAGTTTTAACCTCTGAGCCACCTTTCCACACTCAACTCCAGGTCCCTTCAAGGATGATATTTAAGTCTTTTGAACTTAAGAATTTATATGTCAAATGGAATAAATTGCTTAGTTTTTCTCTGGGCCTAATTTTTCTGGACCATCAGACATTTAACCAACTTTTCTCAAGGGATGAGAAACAGTTTTAAAGACAAATATGGTGAAGAGCAAATTGGTATGAATGGCCCAGGAAATACTTAACAGTTTGGAATAAATATAAGAAGTAGAAGAGTAAATAAGTCACTCCAGTTTCTATCTGCACCTAGAGCTGACCCTGTGCCACAGCTTTCCATACCAGGTACCAGTGGTAGAGAGCTGGTCTCCAATGAGTGCAGATACACCTGGGAGGACAAGTAAGACCACTTCTTCTGCTCAAATATCTGGCCCAAGAGGGACCTGCCCAGAGCCCCGAGGACACAGGAACCAAGGAACGGCCAGGGACAGAATTCTTCTGGTTTCCATCTGAGCCCAGAGCTGACCCTGTGCCACAGATCTCCATATCCACATTCCTCCTGGAGAGAACTGGTCTCCCAGTAGTGCTGACATACAGGCTTACAGAAGGGAAAAGCCACAGTCAGAGACAGCAAGACCAGCTACCACCAGAGATACCAAGATGGCAAAATGCAAGCACAAGAACATAAGCAACAGAAACCAAGGCTACTTGGCATCATTAGAACCCAGTTCTCCCACTACAGTGAGACCTGAATACCCCAACACACCAGAAAAGCAAGACTCTGATTTAAAATCACATCTCATGATAATGATAGAGAACTTTAAGAAGGACATAAATTACTCCACTAAACAAATAAAGGAGAACACAGATAAATAGCTAGAAGCCATTAAAGAGGAAACACAAAAGTCACTTAAAGAATTACAGGAAGGGGCTAGAGGGATGGCTCAGTGGTTAAGAGCACTGACTACTCTTCCAGAAGTACTGAGTTCAATTCCTAGCAGCCACATGGTGGCTCAGAACCATCTGTAATGGAGTCTGATGCGCTCCTCTGGTGTGTCTAAACAGAGCAATGGTGTACTCCAAAACATAAAATAAATAATTTTTTTAAAAATCACAGGAAAACACAAAAAACAGGTGAAGTAATTGAAGAAAACCATGCAGGATCTAAAAATGGCTATAGAAACAATAAAGAAATCACAAAGGGAGACAACACTGGAGATAGAAAACATAGGTAAGAGATCAAGGGTCATAGATGCAAGCATCACCAAGAGAATACAAGAAATAGAGGAGAGAATCTCAGGTGCAGAAGATACCATAGAAAACATTGACTAAACAGTCAAAGAAAATGCAAAACGCAAAACGCTCCTAACCCAAAACATCCAGGAAATCCAGAACACAATGTGAAGATCAAACTTAAAAATAATAGGTATAGAGGACAGGGAAGATTCCCAAATTAAAGGGCCAGTAAGTATCTTCAACAAAATTATAGAAGAAAACTTCCCTAACCTAAAGAAAAAGATGTCCATAAACATACAAGAAGCCTAGAGAACTCCAAATAGGTCAGACCAAAAAAGAAATTCCTCTTGTCATATAAAAGTTAAAATACAAAATGCACAAAACAAAGATAGCATAATCAAGCAGTAAGGGAAAAATTACATAACATATATAGGCAGATCTATCAGAATTATATCAGACTTCTCATGAGAGACTATGAAAGCTAGATGAACCTGGACAGACCCTAAGAGAACACAAATGCCAGCCCACTCTACTATACCCAGTAAAACTCTCAATTACTATAGATGGAGAAGCCAAGATATTCCATGACAAAATGAAATTTATACATTATCTTTCCACAAATCCAGCCCTACAAAGGATAATGGATGGAAAATGTCAACATAAGGAGGAAAACTACACCCTAGAAAAATCAAGAAAGTAATCTTTCAACAAACACAAAAGAAGATAGTCACACATATATAATTTGACCTCTAACAACAAAAATAACAGGAAGTAACAATTACTTTTCCTTCCTATCTCTTAATATCAATGAACTCAATTCGCCAATAAAAAGACATAGACTAACAGACTAGATACATAAACAGGACCCAGCATTTTCATTTTGCTGCATACAAGAAATGTACCTCAGTGACAAAGACAGACACTACCTCAGAGTAAAAGGTTGGAAAGCAATTTTCCAAGCAAATGGTCCCAAGAAAGAAACTGGATGAGTCATTTTAATATTGAATAAAATCGACTTTCAACCAAAAGTTATCAAAAAAGACAAGGAGGAGCACTTCATACTCATCAAAGGAAAAATCTACCAAGATGAACTCTCAATTTTGAAGATTTTTGCTCCAAATGCAAGGGTGTCCACATTCATTAAAGAAACTTTTCTGGAGCTCAAAGCACACATTGCACCTCAGATAATAATAGTGGGAGACTTCAACACTCTACTCTCAGCAAAGGACAGATCATGGAAAGAGAAACTAAACAGAGACACAGTGAAACTAATAGAAGTTATGAAGCAAATGGATTTAACAGATATCTATAAGATATTTCATCATAAAGCAAAATAATATATTTTCTTTTCAGCACATCATGATACCTTCTCCAAAATTGACCATATAATCGGTCATAAAAACAGGCCTCATCAAACACGAGAAGATTGAAATAATCCCATGCATTCTGTTAGATCACCACAGACTAAGGCTGGTCTTCAATAACAAAAAAAACAACAGAAAGCCCACATACACAGGGAAGCTGAGCAATGCTCTACTCAATGATAACTTGGTCAAGGAAGAAATAAAGAAATAAATTAAAGACATTTTAGAATTTAATGAAAATAAAGGCACAACATACCTGAACTTATGGAACACAATGAAAGCAGTGCTAAGAGGAAAAGTCATAGCTCTGAGTGCCTCCAAAAAGAAACTGGAGAGAGCATATACTAGCAGCTTAATAGCATACCTGAAAGCTCTAGAACAAAAAGAAGCAAATGCATCCAAGAGGAGTAGAAGGCAGGAAATAATTAAACTCGGGGCTGACATCAACCCAATAGAAACTAAAAGAACTATATAAAGAATCAACAAGACCACAGGATCTTAAGACTTCTGGAGAGTGGAACACAGCTTCTGCTCCAATCCAATTGCACGCAGGACCAGAGACTGCATTAGTTAGGGAAGCAGAAAAACGGCCTGAGTAGGACCACAGGCCTCATCCGGCCGGATCAGCGCCGGGGTAGCGGGAGCGCAGGGTTGCCTGACACCCGCCAGCTACCCACAACCCCCGCCGCAGGATTTTGGGACTGCTGGTGAGTGGAACACAGCTTCTGCTCCAGTCCAATCACGCGGGACCTGAGACTGCTCTGGTTGGGGAGAGAGAAATCCGGCCTACATAGGGCCACAACCCTCTTCCGGTCAGAAAAGCACCGGGGCAGCTGGGGCGCAGGGTCTGCGGACACTCTCCAGCTACCCACAACACCCGCCACAGGATCTTAAGACTTCTGGTGAGTGGAGCACAGCTTCTGCTCCAATCCAATTGCGCGGGACCTGAGACTGCATTAGTTAGGGAAGCAGAAACCGGCCTGAGTAGGACCACAGGCCTCATCCGGCTGGATCAGCGCCGGGGTAGCGGGAGCGCAGGGTTGCCTGACACCCGCCAGCTACCACGACCCCCGCCGCAGGATTTTGGGACTGCTGGTGAGTGGAACACAGCTTCTGCTCCAATCCAATTGCGCGGGACCTGAGACTGCATTAGTTAGGGAAGCAGAAACCGGCCTGAGTAGGGCCACAGGCCTCACCCGGCCGGATCAGCGGATCAGCGCCAGGGTAGCTGGAGCGCAGGGTTGCCTGACACCCGCCAGCTACCCAAGACCCCCGCCGCAGGATTTTGGGACTGCTGGTGAGTGGAACACAGCTTCTGCTCCAGTCCAATCACGCGGGACCTGAGACTGCTCTGGTTGGGGAGAGAGAAATCCGGCCTACATAGGGCCACAACCCTCTTCCGGTCAGAAAAGCACCTGGGCAGCTGGGGCGCAGGGTCAGCTGACACTCACCAGCTACCCACAACACCCACCACAGGATCTTAAGACTTCTGGAGAGTGGAACACAGCTTCTGCTCCAATCCAATTGCACGCGGGACCAGAGACTGCATTAGTTAGGGAAGCAGAAAAACGGCCTGAGTAGGACCACAGGCCTCTTCCGGCTGGACCAGCACCGGGGTACCGTCAGCTACCCACGACCCCCGCCGCAGGATTTAGAGACTGCTGGTGAGTGGAACACAGCTTCTGCTCCAATCTTTAAATAGTGACAACGATAACAACTAACCCCAGAGATTACCAGATGGCGAAAGGTAAACGTAATAATCTTACTAACAGGAACCAAGACCACTCACCATCATCAGAACCCAGCACCCCCACTTCGCCCAGTCCAGGGCACCCCAACACACCGGAAAAGCTAGACACGGATTTAAAAGCATATCTCCTGATGATGATAGAGGACTTCAAGAAGGACTTTAATAACACACTTAAAGAAATGCAGGAGAACACTGATAAAAAGGCAGAAGACAATAAAGAGGAAGCACAAAAATCCCTTAAAGAATTGCAGGAGAACACTGCTAAAGAGTTACAAATCCTTAAAGAAAAACATGATAACATAATCAAACAGGTAGAAGTCCTTACAGAAAAACAGGAAAACACATCCAAACAGATGATGGAAATGAACAAAACCATACTAGACCTAAAAAGGGAAGTAGACACAATAAAGAAAACCCAAAATGAGGCAACACTGGAGATAGAAACCCTAGGAAAGAAATCTGGAACCATAGATACGAGCATCAGCAACAGAATACAAGAGATGGAAGAGAGAATCTCAGGTGCAGAAGATTCCATAGAGAACATCGGCACAACAATCAAGGAAAATGTAAAATGCAAAAAGATCCTAACTCAAAACATCCAAGAAATACAGGACATAATGAGAAGACCAAACCTACGGATAATAGGAGTGGATGAGAATGAAGATTTTCAACTCAAAGGACCAGCAAACATCTTCAACAAAATTATAGAAGAAAACTTCCCAAATCTAAAGAGAGAGATGCCCATGAACATACAAGAAGCCTACAGAACTCCAAATAGATTGGACCAGAAAAGAAATACCTCCCGACACATAATAATCAGAGCAACAAATGCTCTAAATAATGATAGAATACTAAAAGCAGTAAGAGAAAAAGGCCAAGTAACATATAAAGGCAAGCCTATCAGAATTACACCAGACTTTTCACCAGAGACTATGAAAGCCAGAAGATCCTGGACGGATGTTATACAGACACTAAAAGAACACAAATTCCAGCCCAGGCTACTATACCCAGCCAAACTCTCAATTAACATAGATGGAGAAACCAAAGTATTCCACGACAAAACCAAATTCACACATTATCTCTCCACGAATCCAGCCCTTCAAAGGATAATAACAGAAAAAAACCAATACAAGGACAGGAACCACGCCCTAGAAACAACAAGAAGGTAATCCCTCAACAAACCTAAAAGAAGACAGCCACAAGACCAAAATGCCAACTTTAACATCAAAAATAATAGGAAAGAACAATTACTTTTCCTTAATATCTCTTAATATCAATGGACTCAACTCCCCGATAAAAAGACATAGACTAACAAACTGGCTACACAAACAAGACCCAACATTTTGCTGCTTACAGGAAACTCATCTCAGAGAAAAGGATAGACACTACCTCAGAATGAAAGGCTGGAAAACAATTTTCCAAGCAAATGGCATGAAGAAACAAGCTGGAGTAGCCATTCTAATATCTGATAAGATTGACTTCCAACCCAAAGTCATTAAAAAAGACAGGGAGGGACACTTCATACTCATCAAAGGTAAAATCCTCCAAGAGGAAATATCAATCCTGAATATCTATGCTCCAAATACAAAGGCAGCCACATTCATTAAAGAAACTTTAGTAAATCTCAAAGCACACATTGCACCTCATACAATAATAGTGGGAGACTTCAACACACCACTTTCACCAATGGACAGATCATGGAAACAGAAACTAAACAGGGACACAGAGAAACTAAGACAAATTATGAATCAAATGGTTCTGGCAGATATCTACAGAACATTCTATCCTAAAACAAAAGGATATACCTTCTTCTCAGCACCTCATGGTACCTTCTCCAAAATTGCCACATAATTGGTCACAAAACAGGCCTCAACAGATACAAAAATATTGAAATTGTCCCATGCATCCTATCAGATCACCATGGACTAAGGCTGATCTTCAATAACAAAATAAATAATAGAAAGCCAACCTTCACGTGGAAACTGAACAACACTCTTCTCAATGATACCTTGGTCAAGGAAGGAATAAAGAAAGAAATTAAGGACTTTTTAGAGTTCAATGAAAATGAAGCCACAACATACCCAAACTTATGGGACGCAATGAAAGCATTTCTAAGAGGAAAACTCATAGCTCTGAGTGCCTCCAAAAGGAAACTAGAGAGAGCACACATTAGCAGCTTGACAACACACCTAAAAGCACTAGAACAAAAGGAAGCAAATTCACCCAAGAGGAGTAGACGGCAGGAAATAATCAAACTCAGGGGTGAAATCAACCAAGTGGAAACAAGAAAAACTATTCAAAGAATCAACCAATCAAGGAGCTGGTTCTTTGAGAAAATCAACAAGATAGATAAACCCTTAGCCAGACTCACTAGAGGGCACAGGGAAAGCATCCTAATTAACAAAATCAGAAATGAAAAAGGAGACATAACAACAGATCCTGAAGACATCCAAAACACCATCAGATCCTTCTACCAAAGGCTATACTCAACAAAACTGGAGAACCTGGATGAAATGGAGAAGTTCCTAGACAGATACCAGGTACCAAAGTTGAATCAAGATCAGGTTAATGATCTAAACAGCCCTATATCCCCCAAAGAAATAGAAGCAGTCATTAATAGTCTCCCAACTAAAAAAAGCCCAGGACCAGATGGGTTTAGTGCAGAGTTCTATCAGACCTTCAAAGAAGATCTAATCCCAGTTCTTCACAAACTATTCCACAAAATAGAAACAGAAGGTACTCTACCCAACTCATTCTATGAAGCCACAATTACTCTGATACCTAAACCACAAAAAGACCCAACAAAGATAGAAAACTTCAGACCAATATCCCTTATGAATATTGATGCAAAAATCCTCAATAAAGTTCTTGCTAACCGAATCCAAGAACACATCAAAACAATCATCCATCCTGACCAAGTAGGTTTCATCCCAGGGATGCAGGGATGGTTCAATATACGGAAATCCATCAACGTAATCCAGTATATAAACAAACTCAAAGACAAAAACCACATGGTCATCTCCTTAGATGCGGAAAAAGCATTTGACAAGATCCAACACCCATTCATGATAAAAGTCTTGGAAAGATCAGGAATTCAAGGCCCATACCTAAACATGATAAAAGCAATCTACAGCAAACCAGTAGCCAACATCAAAGTAAATGGTGAGAAGCTTGAAGCAATCCCTCTAAAATCAGGGACTAGACAAGGCTGTCCACTTTCTCCATACCTATTCAACATTGTACTTGAAGTCCTAGCCAGAGCAATTCGACAACAAAAGGAGATCAAAGGGATACAAATTGGAAAAGATGAAGTCAAAATATCACTTTTTGCAGATGATATGATAGTATATATAAGTGACCCTAAAAATTCCACCAGAGAACTCCTAAGCCTGATAAACAGCTTCGGTGAAGTAGCTGGATATAAAATTAACTCAAACAAATCAATGGCCTTTCTCTACACAAAGAATAAACAGGCTGAGAAAGAAATTAGGGAAACAACACCCTTCTCAATAGTCACAAATAATATAAAATATCTTGGCGCAACTCTAACTAAGGAAGTGAAAGATCTCTATAATAAAATCTTCAAGTCTCTGAAGAAAGAAATTATAGAAGATCTCAGAAGATGGAAAGATCTCCCATGCTCATGGATTGGCAGGATCAACATTGTAAAAATGGCTATCTTGCCAAAAGCAATCTACAGATTCAATGCAATCCCCATCAAAATTCCAAATCAATTCTTCAACGAATTAGAAAGTGCAATCTGCAAATTCATCTGGAATAACAAAAAACCTAGGATAGCAAAAACTCTCCTCAAGGATAAAAGAACCTCTGGTGGAATCACCATGCCAGACCTAAAGCTCTACTACAGAGCAATTGTGATAAAAACTGCATGGTACTGGTATAGTGACAGACAAATAGACCAATGGAATAGAATTGAAGACCCAGAAATGAATCCACACACCTATGGTCACTTGATCTTCGACAAGGGAGCTAAAAACATCCAGTGGAAGAAAGACAGCATTTTCAACAAATGGTGCTGGCACAACTGGTTGTTAACATGTAGAAGAATGCGAATCGATCCATTCCTATCTCCTTGTACTAAGGTCAAGTCTAAGTGGATCAAGGAACTTCACATAAAACCAGAGACACTGAAACTTATAGAGGAGAAAGTGGGGAAAAGCCTTGAAGATATGGGCACAGGGGAAAAATTCCTGAATAGAACAGTAATGGCTTGTGCTGTAAGATCAAGAATTGACAAGTGGGACCTCATGAAACTACAAAGCTTCTGCAAGGCTAAAGACACCATCAATAAGACAAAAAAACCACCAACAGATTGGGAAAGGATCTTCACCTATCCTAAATCAGATAAGGGACTAATATCCAATATATATAAAGAACTCAAGAAGGTGGACTCCAGAAAGTCAAATAACCCCATTAAAAAATGGGGCTCAGAACTGAACAAAGAATTCTCACCTGAGGAATACCGAATGGCAGAGAAGCACCTGAAAAAATGTTCAACATCCTTAATCATCAGGGAAATGCAAATCAAAACAACCCTGAGATTCCACCTCACACCAGTCAGAATGGCTAAGATCAAAAATTCAGGTGACAGCAGATGCTGGCGAGGATGTGGAGAAAGTGGAACACTCCTCCATTGTTGGTGGGATTGCAAGCTTGTACAACCACTCTGGAAATCAGTCTGGCGGTTCCTCAGAAAATTGGACATAGTACTACCGGAGGATCCAGCAATACCTCTCCTGGGCATATATCCAGAAGATGTCCCAACCGGTAAAAAGGACACATGCTCCACTATGTTCATAGCAGCCCTATTTATAATAGCCAGAAGCTGGAAAGAACCCAGATGTCCCTCAACAGAGGAATGGATACAGAAATTATGGTACATTTACACAATGGAGTACTACTCAGCTATTAAAAAGAATGAATTTATGAAATTCCTAGCCAAATGGATGGACCTGGAGGGCATCATCTTGAGTGAAATAACACAATCACAAAAGAACTCACACAATATGTATTCACTGATAAGTGGATATTAGCCCAAAACTTAGGATACCCAAGATATAAGATACAATTTGATAAACGCATGAAACTCAAGAAGAATGAAGACCAAAGTGTGGACACTGTGCACCTTCTTAGAATTGGGAACAAAACACCCAGGGAAGGAGTTACAGAGACAAAGTTCGTAGCTGTGATGAAAGGATGGACCATTTAGAGACTGCCGTATCCAGGGATCCATCCCATAATCAGCTTCTAAACGCTGACACCATTGCATACACTAGCAAGATTTTGCGGAAAGGACCCAAATATAGCTGTCTCTTGTGAGACGATGCCGGGGCCTAGCAAACACAGGAGTGGATGTTCACAGTCAGCTATTGGATGTATCACAGGGCTCCCAATGGAGAAGCTAGAGAAAGTACCCAAGGAGCTAAAGGGATCTGCAACCCTATTGTTGGAACAACATGATGTACTAACCAGAACCCCGGAGCTCTTGTCTCTAGCTGCATATGTATCGAAAGATGGCCTAGTCGGCCATCACTGGAAAGAGAGGCCCATTGGACTTGCAAATTTTATATGCCCCAATATAGGGGAATGCCAGGGCCAAAAGAATGGGAATGGGTGGGTAGGGAAGTGGGGGGCGCTATGGGGGACTTTTGGGATAGTATTGGAAATGTAATTGAGGAAAATATGTAATAAAAATATTAAAAAAAAAAAAAAAAGAATCAACAAAACCAAGAACTGGTTCTTTGAGAAAATCAACAAGATAGATTAACCCTTAGCCAGATGAACCAGAGGGCACAGAAATAGTATCCTAATTAACAAAATCAGAAATGAAGAGGGAGGCATAACAACAGAAACTGAAAAAAAATTTTTAAAAAATCATCAGATCCTGTTAGAAAAGCCTGGTCAAAAACAAAACAAAACAAAACAAAACAAAACACACACACAAATAAAAAAAACCCAAAAACTGGAAAAATCTGGATAAAATGGACAATTTTCTAGACAAATATCAGGTACCAAAGTTAAATCAGGATCAGATAAGCCATCTAAACAATCCAATAATCCCTAAAGAAATAGCAGTCATTAAAAGTCTGCCAAATAAAAAATCCTAGGACCAGAAGGGTTTAGTGCAGAATTCTAGCAGACCTTCAAAGAAGATCT
Source organism: Mus caroli (assembly GCF_978045245.1). NCBI lineage: Eukaryota > Metazoa > Chordata > Mammalia > Rodentia > Muridae > Mus > Mus caroli. The sequence goes on from NW_028227264.1 coordinate 23,605,108, forward strand.
AATACCAATATTCTTCAACCTATTCCATAAAATAGAAGGAACACTACCCAATCTGTTCTGTGAATCCACAGTTATGCTGATACCAAAACCACAGAAAGACCCAACAAAGAAAGAGGACTTCAGACCAATTTCCCTTATGAATATTGATGCAACAACACTCAATAAAATTCCCCCAAATCGAATCCAAGAACACATCAAAAGGATCATTCACCAAGATCAAGTAGGCTTCATCCCAGGGTTGCAGGGATGGTTTAACATATGGAAATCCATCAATGTAATCCACTACATAAACAAACTCAAAGGAAAAAAAAAACATATGATCATCTCAGTAGATGCTGAAAAAGCATTTGATAAAATTCAACATCTCTGCATGTTAAAAGTCTTAGAAATGTCAGGAATTTAAGGCCCATGCCTAAACATAGTAAAACCAACATACAGCAAAACATTAGCCAACATCAATCTCACGAAAGCAATCCCATGAAAATCAGGGACTAGACAAGGCTTCCCACTCTCTCCCTATCTATTCAATATAGTACTTGAAGTTCTAGCTAGAAAAATTAGACAACAAGGGGAGGTCAAAGGAATACAAATTGGAAAGGAAGAAGTCAAAATATCACTATTCTCAGATGATCATATATTTAAGTGACCCCAAAAATTCCACCAGAGAATTTCTACAACTGATAAACTACTTTAGCAAAATGGCTGGGTATAAAATTAACTCAAACAAATAATTAGTAGCCTTCCTACACTCAAAGAATAAACAGACTGAGAAAGAAATTTGGGAAATGGCACCCTTCACAAACAATATAAAATATCTTGGTTTGACTCTAACAAAATAAGTGAAAGTTCTGTAGGACAAAAACTTCAAATCCCTGAAGAAAGAAATGGAAGAAGACCTTAGAAGATGGAAAGATCTCCCATGCTCATGGATTGGCAGGATTAATATAGTAAAAATGGCTATCCTGCCAAAAGCAATCATCAGATTCAATGCAATCCCCATCAAAATCCAACTCAATTCTTCACTGAGTTAGAAAGGGCAATTTGCAGATTCATCTGGAATAACAAAAAACCTAGGATAGCAAAAACTCTTCTCAACAATGAAAGAATCACCATGCCTGACCTCAAGTTGTACTACAGAGCAATTGTGATAAAAACTGCATGGTATTGGTACAGTGACAGACAGGTAGATCAATGGAATAGAACTGAAGCTCCAGAAATGAACCTACACACCTATGGCCTCTTGATCTTTGACAAAGGAGTGAAAACCATCCAGTGGAAAAAAGACAGCTTTTTCACCAAATGGGCCTGGTTCAACTGGCGATCAACATGTAGAAGATTGCAAATTGATTCATTCTTATCTTCCTGTACAAAGCTCAAGTCCAAGTGGACCAAGGACCTCCGCATAAAACCAGAGACACTGAACCTAATAGAAGAGAAAGTAGGGGGAAAGCCTCATACACATGGGCATGGGAGAAAAGTTCCTGAACAGAACACCAATGGCTTATGCTCTAAAATCAAGAATCAGCAAGTGGGATCTCATAAAATTGCAAAGCTTCTGTAAGGCAAAGGACACTGCAAATAGGAGAAAATGGCAATCAACAGGTCTTTACCAATCCTACATCCAATAGTGAGCTAACATCCAATCTATACAAAGAACTCAAGAAGTTAGAACCAAATAACCCTATTAAAAAATGGGGAACAGAGCTAAACAGAGAATTCTCAACTGATGAAACTCAAATGGCTGAGAAGCATCTAAAGAAATGTTCAATATCCTTCGTCATCAGGGAAATGCAAATCAAAATCCTGAGATTCCACCTCACACCAGTCAGAATGGCTAAGATCAAAAACTCAGGTGACACCAGAGGCTGGTGAGGATGTGGAGAAAGAGGAACACTCTGCCATTGCCAGTGGGATTGCAAGCTGGTACAACCACTTTGGAAATCAGTCTGGCAGTTCCTCAGAAAATTGGGCACAGTCCTACCTGAGAACCCAGCTATACTACTCCTGGGTATATACCCAGAGGATGCTCCAAAATGAAATAAGGATACATGGTCCACTATGTTCATAGCAGCCATATTTATAATTGCCAGAAGTTGGAAACAATCCAGATGTCTCTCAACAAAGGAATGGATACAGAAAATGTGGTACATTTACACAGTGGAGTACTACTCGGTTATTAAAAGCAATGACTGTATGAATTTGGGAGGGAAATGGATGGATCTAGAAAATCTCATCCTGAGTAAGGTAACTCAGTCACAAAGGATACACATGGTATGTTCTCACTGATAAATGGATATTAGGCAAAGAGCATGGAATACTCACAATACAGCTCATGGACCACATGAAACTCAAGAGGGGGGAAGACCAAAGGGTGGATGCCTCAGTCTTACTTAGAAGAAAGAACAAAGTAATCAAGGGAAGAAGACGGTAGGAGGGACTTGGGGGGAAGAGAAGAGGGAGGGGAAAAGAGGATAAGAATCGGGTATGGGAGGAGATGGGGAATGTACAAAAGGTCAGGAAATTGAACAGAGGTGTGTAGCAATGGGGGATGGGGAACTGGGGGTAGCAACCAGAAAGTCCCAGATGCCAAGAGAGCAAGAACCTCCCAGGACCCCACAGGGATTACATCAGCTGAAATGTCCCACAAAGGGGAGAAAGAACCTGTGGAATCATATCCAGAGGAAAGACATGGCCCCTGTTTGAGGGATGGGACCACCCATCTGTACTGGCTAGTTTTGTGTGTCAACTTGACACATTGGTACCAGCATAGTGGGGTATTCCTGTGACAACCTGACCATGTTTTGGGGAGGACTGTGGAAGGACTTTGGAACTTTGGGCTTGAAGATCCATTCCTTGCTAAGAGCTCTGTCGGAATATTGTGAAGGAGCTTGGAAGATAATGTTGAGAACAGTGCAGAAGATGGAGGCCTGCCTTGTGAAATTTCAGAGGGAAGATTAAAGACTCGTTTTAGGGCCATTGCTATTTTGATTGTGAAGATTCTGTGGTTCTGGTTAGCTGGGGCTGAAAAATCAGCTGTGATTAACAAGATACCAGAACTACTAAAGTGAAACTTTTGCATTACTGGGACTGGTGATGCTGGTTAGCTGGAGCTAAGAAATTAGCCGTGATTAAGAGACCAGCATCATTGAGGTGACATCTTCTGGGAAGTGTTTTCTGAAAGCACAAAGAGGCTGTGTTCCAGAGATAGCCAAAGTTGTACTTTGTGCTTCAGCAGGACTTGGTAATGTGTAAGAGTCACCCAGGTGGTACTGGCTTTGAAGGCATGAAGGGGTCACACAGAGCAGCTGAGGCTCGGCACTATGAGAGGCCATGGAAGGCCACTGGTGAAGGTTCAGCCTCAGTTGCAATTGATGGCCCAGGACAGAAGGGGACATGCAAATGAGTTGAGGCTTGGCATCATGAAGAGAGTCTGTGAGAGGCTATTGGTGAAGCCTAGTTACAGTGGAAGACAGCAGTGTTTTGGAGATGCCAGTACCATGAAATGACCACCAAGAACAGCAGCAGCAGTGGAGTACAGGGAGCTGGAGCCTAAAAGACAACGTGTGTGCTACAAAGGGCAAGGCTGGAGAAGTGACCCTAGCCCTTGGAGGAGCCCAGAAACTTGTGAGTTGAATCCCAGATATTGGACAGTGGGAGATTGATTTTGCTTTTGTTTGTGACTGTGCCCTGATGCTTTTCCCTCTTGAAGGAAGTATTTTAGTGGAACCCACAGTTAAGAGACTTTTAATTGTAAAGACTTTGGATTTTAAGAGAGATTGAAATTTTAAGAATTTGCAAAGACTGTGGGACTTTTAAAGTTATTTAGATCTTAGGGATGAATAAGAAACTAAGAGTTGAAGCTTAATAGTGATGTGTTTGTGTGTCATGTTGACAAGGGGTCAATTTACTGACTAGTTTTTTGTGTCAACTTGACACAGGCTGGAGTTATCACAGAGAAAGGAGCTTCAGTTGGGGAAATGCCTCCAAGAGATCCAGCTGTAAGGCATTTTCTCAACTAGTGATCAAGGGGGAAAGGCCCCTTGTGGGTGGCACTATCCCTGGGCTGGAAGTCTTGGGTTCTATAAGAGAGCAGGCTGAGCAAGCCAGGGGAAGCAAGTCCGTAAGGAACATCCCTCCATGGCCTCTGCATCAGCTCCTGCTTCCTGACCTGCTTGAGTTCCAGTCCTGACTTCCTTGGTGATGAATAACATTATGGAAGTGTAAGCCGAATAAACCCTTTTCCTCCCCAACTTGCTTCTTGGTCATGATGTTTGTGCAGGAATAGATACCCTGACTAAGACACTGTCCATCTCCAAAATTTTAATCCAGAATTGCTCCTGTCTAAATGAAATACAGGGACAAATAATGGAGCAGAGACTAATGGTAAGGCCATCCATAGACTGCTCTACCTGGGGATCCATCCCACATGCAGATACCAAATCCAGACACTTTTGCTGATGCCAAGAAGTGCTTTCTGACAGGAGCCGGATACAGCTGTCTCTTGAGAGGCTCTGACAGAACCCGACAAATACAGATGCAGATGGTCATAGCCAACCATTGGACTGAGCATAGGGACCCCTGAAGGAGCTGAAGGGGCCTTATCTGTCATCAATGGGAAGGGAGACCCTTGGTACTGTGAAGGTACAGTGTAGAGGAATGCTATGGTGGTGAGGCGGTAGTGGGTGAGTGGGTTGAGGAGCACCCTCATAGAAGCAGGGTAAGGGGGAATGGGATAGAGCATTTACAGAAGGGATACTGGGAAAGGGGATAACATTTGAAATATAAATAAATAAAATATCCAATTAAAAAAGAAAGTCTAGGGCTGGTGAGATGGCTCAGTGGGTAAGAGCACCCGACTGCTCTTCCAAAGGTCCGGAGTTCAAATCCCAGCAACCACATGGTGGCTCACAACCATCCGCGACGAGATCTGGCGCCCTCTTCTGGGATGTCTGAAGACAGCTACAGTGTACTTACATATAATAAATAAATCTTAAAAAAAAAAAAAAAAAAAGAAGTGAATAATTGGGCTCTATTTAAAAAAAAAAAAAGAAAGTCTAAGAATAAAGTCTTACATTCTTATAACTGACACTTAGCTAGATATTAGACATGAATGCCCTCCTATTTCCCGATAGGCTACATAATCCCAAGTGATTAACCCTTAAACACATGTACTTATCAGCAATACCAAATGCTTTCAATAGTGTGTGTGTGTGTGTGTGTGTGTGTGTGTGTGTGTGTGTGTGCGCGCGCGCCTATATCAATAATAATTATAGAAAAAGAGATCATGGACTTTTGAGGGAGAGATCACAGGAGGAATTTGGAGAGAGAAGAGGAATTATGTAAATGTGGTACTTAAAGTCAAAATTCTCAAAAATAAATAAATAAATAAATTAATTAATTAATTAAATGAGCCTCTAGGAGGTGGACAGATAGCTCACTGGTTAAGCACTTTCTGCTTTCACAGGGGACTGGGCTTCTGTCCCAAGTGCCCACTTCAATGGCTGATAACCACCTGCAATACTAGTTCTAGGGCATCTGGCATCCTTTGCTGGCCTGCTTAGGCACCTGCATGCATGTGGTGTACATACATACCCTCAGGCACACATAAATAAAATAAGTGAATCAATCTTCAGTTATTTTTATTGTACATGTATGGAGTCCACTGTGATAATTTGATACAGGCATATGATGTGCTATGATTAAGTCAGGGCACTTAGCATTTTTATCTTTGTAAACATCTATCATTTCTTCATTGAAAAACTCGAAGTTTCTCTCTTTCAGTTGTTCATAAAATGTATAATAAATTGTTGTTATCCATGCTCACTGCAGGAAGCCACGGGACACTATCCCACACTTCTCCTCGCTGTATCTATCTCTTCACTGCTGAATACCAGGCAGAATGAACAATATCTTCATATACAGATTTTTGCCAAATTGAGATGGTACTGTGTTGGGGAGAGGGGGATCAGGGAGCATTAAATTCAAAGGTCTGCCTTTCTAGTCTGAAAATAAGAGGGTACCTAGTCATCTTCAAGGTATCTGTAGCTTATCGACCCCCTAAGGTATTTAAGCATTCACCTAATCATTCTAAACCACTATCCTTATGTTGAACAACATTTTCTGAATCTACATGTTGATATATTTTGAGGTTTCTTTATTTATTTATAAGGATTTATTTATTTATTACTATTGTTTCTATTTTTAATCATGCAAAATTAATGTGGTCATAAAGATGTTCCAGGATGTTAAATGCCAGATCACATTTATTAACTCACCCCCTGTGCTTCTCCCGTATACCCTCATATATTCGTCCTTCATTTATTCATGCATTGATTAAATATTCATTGGACCTAGGCTGTATCCAGTGCTTAACAGGCACACATGAAGGGGACCGGAACGTGTGTTTTTTGGCCCTTCCCCTTTCAGTCTAGATGGAAAACTAACTCTTAATGTGGCCCTTGGCACTTATTACAAAAGTCAAGATCTCCTTTAAATAACCCATACTCTGTAAGATTGACTTTGCTATTCTATTTTACTGATAGCAAAAAATGAAGTTGAGAGAGTTGAGATTCAGGAACCTTGGCCAGATTTACATTGCACAGGTGCTAAGCAACCGTTATTCCCTAAACATGAAAGGAACATTCATTGAGCAAACTATGAGTGTGTGTGTCGCTGTCTTTGTGTAGAAGTTCAGGAAGACCCAAATAAATAATATAGCTCCAGGAGATGTTTCTCATCATATTTCAAAAAAAAAATGCATCTAATAAGAACATAGCACACAACAAAGAACACAGGTGGGCCAATAGAAGTGGGGTTCAGAGGCTAGAACTCAGACAGAGGGCTTAGGAAGCCTGGCTCTTGTGAGGCATGAGAGGAGAAAATCAACGCGATATTCTTTCACCTGCCCATGTTTCACAGTGCCTAGCACATGCTTGTAGAGACAATCATTTTAGCACGTTATTACATCGATGATGAACAGGAGACATTATTTGATGTTTTGACATTTCATAACTGCTGTAAAATAGTTCTATCTTATGTCAATGGCTGTTCTCATGACTCCCATTGTTTGGCTTTTCATCTGTTATTTCATGAACATTTTTCTATTGTAAACTTCTAAATGTCAAACAACAACAATAACAACAACAACAACACAACAAATCAGTAGCTTGAGATTCAACACGCCATCTTCAGTTCACCAGCTAGTCGCGACCACACTGCCACCTAGTGGTTTGTAGCCGCGGCTTCCACAGTAAACAGTCTATTCAAACATATCAAGCTTACACGTCTATTAACTGGTTCTGGTTGGGATATTTAGAACATACAGCTCATTTTACCATAGAGATGATATCGTGAATGACTATGAGGTTTCTAGTCTGCTTACACAATCCCATGATGGAATCCACACCTTCCATGCATTGTAATCCATTGTTGCAGGGGCAGGGGTGGGGGGAACTAAGACAGCAACCATCACAAAAGAGACAGCTCATTTTACCCAGCGCAGACTCTGAAGAAACACAATACAGGTGGAAGAGCTCACTGGGGTTAACAAAACAAATGATGTAGGATGAGGGTCCAGAAAGCAGTAAGGAACAGGCACTGTGGAGAAGGCCATCCATGGGGAGGGATGTGTGAATATGCATATATGACAAGACCACTCTTGGTGTGTGCAGAGAAAAGTGAGGATCCCTGCTTCCCCAGAGTCCAGGGAGCAAGGGGCAGAATGCAGAAATGACCTCAAGATACCTGGATGTCAGGTGCCTAATTGCTTCCAATTAATTAGACTAGCTTGAATTTTCTATGAATGGGAAAAATACTTGTACACACATGCCAATTAGCATAATTCTTTCAAGATCTATGTTTGTTATTGAGTTTATTAAGAACTCCTCGTTCTTCATGCCACTGCCTCATAGCTTATTCACCCATTCATGTGAAAATGAACGTCCTGGATGTTTCTATTGTTGGATGTTACAATAACAGGCTCAGGCTATTGTAAGTTCTCACTTATAACTTGTCTATGTGAAGATGTTCTCATTTAAGTTGGATAGTTACGTCAATTAGGATAGCTGTACTGTATATCAGTCTATTGCCCTTTTAAAAGTCGATATACTGTCTTTCATCATGGCAAGACCATTCTCTGGGTGTACAGTGTCACCAGTCAGTGTTGAATTTAGTCTCTCACAGTTTCCTCCAGCCCTTGCTATGGTCAGAGTTTTTCGTTATCCAAGTGGATGCATCCTGATATTATGTTGTGGTTTCTTAATACTTTAATGTTATTTATTGCCTTTACATGCACGAATTTGACATCTGTTTCCCATATAATTTTTGAATATTGTAAAGTTGTTTTGAGCAACCCCTATTTGTCCTTAATTTAATTCCCATTGTCAGATATATCTTGATATTTTATTATTTGTTATTTGTTATCTTTTCTTTCATTTACCGACTTCCTACAGATTGGTTAAATTTAGCACTATTCTATTTTGATACTTTCCCATAGCTTCTGGATATATATACACGTTTTATTCATTTAATTTTTCTCTGCCTTTCAGATGGGGGCATTTCTGATCATCCATTTAAAGTCCACTGAGTCTTTTCTTAGTCATTTCAAGTCTATAAATAGTTTTGCCTCCCTTGCTAAGGTTTTATTTATTCATCCTTACACCCTTCAATTTTTTTCTCTGTCTTATTGCTCCAGCTGGCTCTTCAAGCACAATGCAAAAAGGAGTGGGGATGGTGGGCCGCCTTGTCTTGTTCCTGATTTCATTGGGATTGCTTCAAGTTTTTCCCCCATTTAGGATGGTGTTTGCCATGGATTCCTCACTGATGATGATGATGATGATAGATACTGATGTATGTTCCCTCTAGACCCACTTACTCTTTCTAAGACTTTTCATCATGAAGACATGTTGGATTTTTGTCAAAGGCTTTTTCTGCTCAGTTGGGATGATCATGTGATATTTTTTTACCTTTCAAACCACTTATGCAGTTTATAACATGTGTTAAATTGTGTATTTTGAACCATCCCTGCATCTCCTGGATAAAGTCAGCTTGGTCACGGGGGATGATAATGTGTTTGATGTATGTCAGTATTTGATTTGTAGGTATTTCACTGAGCATTTATGAATCTGTGTTCACCAGGAATTCTGGCCTGCAGCTGTCTTGTTATTCTTGTGTTTTTACCTGGCTCGAGCATTAGAATAATACTGGCTTCATAGAATGAGTTTGGCAATGCCCTTTCTGTTTCTGTTTTTGAAATGTTTTAAGAAGGAAGAATTGGCTGTAAATTTCCTTTGAAAGTCTGATATAATTCTGTTATGAATCCATCTGGACCTGAACATTTTTAGTTAGAACTTTGTTACCATTTCAATTTCTTCATTTGATGTGGGTCTATTTCTGCCATTCGCTTTTCTTGGTTTAATTTAGGTGATTTGATGGAATCTAGAAAATTCTCCATGTCTTTAGGTTTTCCAGCATAATGGAGTACAGATTTTTAAAGCGTTCTCTTAAAATATTCTGATCTCTCTCTCTCTCTCTCTCTCTCTCTCTCTCTCTCTCTCTCTCTCTCTCTCTCTCTTTCTCCCTCTCTCTTGAGAATCTCTCCATCTTGCTTATTTCTCAAAGAGGCAGCTCTTAGACTCATTGATCTTTGTATTAACTAACCACTGCTCTAGACTTAATTTAGATCCTACTATTGAGGCAAACTCTTCTAGGTCCATGTAGATGAGCAATGACTTAGGAGTTGGTCCACCTGAGCTGATGGGAATAGATTATGTCTTAAGCTGTGTATGAGCTCCAAGGATTTTGCCATTTTATCCTATGAGTGCTTCATCTACTCGAGGCAATATATGCTGCTCACTTCTTAGCTAAAGGCTCAAAAGAGATTCTGTGTGGGACTGCTGTTGTCCCCTCTTCACTCAGTCTGTGAGGGCTGTCATTTGTATGTGGCCTGGATATAAATACAGATATTGGATGTGACCTAAGACACTTCAAGAGCTTCCTTGTTCAATTCAAATCTCTCCAGGGGTGCAGTGTCCTACTAACTGTTGCCCCCGTGTACACTTTTTAGGTTTTAGTTATTTCGGTAGAAGAAAAGTCCTGTCCCTGTCTATCTTGGTCAAAAGCAGAAATTAACAAATCATTTATACAATAGATTTTTTTGTCTTTCAAAATTCATCTTTTGAGTGCAGACCTAAATATCAGTTCTGTTTTCCCAGGCTTTTTTTCTTTTACATTCCCAGTATTTCTTAAACTTCCCGTCATAATATTTACCTGAGTGTATTTTAATTTTGTGGTTTTTATGTACATCTCCTCCATTAGGGTAAAATTTTCATAATTTTCCTTACCTCATCAATACCTAAAATCATACTCACACCTGATAGTTATTCAGCTAAGACTTTGTAAACTGTCAATGAGCTTGTCCCCGTTCTTCTTGGAGAGACATTCATGGACAGCCCTCAGTTTGTCATTGATTTGGAGACCTGCCTTCTCATTGGCGTTTCAGGATTCTAGAGAGGTGTTGGGCTCTGCCACCCTACTCCTGCTCCCACTCCCTTGCCTCCTCCTTAGTTGCTCACAGTTGCTAGGAGAAGTGATAACTCATAGTAACAGTAAGGTAGATAGTTGGTGGTGGATGTGAAACAGAACCAAATGGTATCTATTGAGATTTCCCACTCGGCCATCTGTGTAGAATTCTGAAAATATTGTAGCCTGGGAGTCCAAAGTTCCAGATGTGCAATGGGCTTTGTTGAGTCTTGGCAGTATAAAGAGGGCTATTGACTACCTTCTGAAGTCATGTTCTCATTTATAACAAGGAAATGCTAGTTATACAGTTGCCAGTCCTTACCTGCATATCCAATATCCGAAAAGCTAGAAAAACCAAAGGATTTTGTATAACTTGTTTCACATCAAAACCAGATCTGGAATTAAACCTATGTAGAGCACTTTAGAAATTCTTACTGCACCTATTTCGATTGTTCAGAATCCCCGATTTATCATATAATATACAGTAAAGGCACAACTTATCTTTGTTAAAACTGAGATTATAAATCAGCAAATCTGGCCCCAGTGCACATATCTTAACACAGCATACATTTGGAGCTCTTATTTTTCAAAGAGGTCACAGCACAGGTTGATGGGAGGTGTTGTGTCATGGAGAGTGACAGCTGTCACCACAGTGTTTAGAGACAGTTAAGTCCTAGGGATTGAGTTATCAGTGATTTCAACCATGATCCTTTGGCCCCCATGTAAAGACAGGTTCTCGGCCCTTCTGAGGACCAGAAGTCTTCTATAGGACACTTTCTCAACAGAGGCCACACACACCCTTTTTCCTCTTCTTTTTCTTTTTCTCACAGGTTTTTGTGCTTCCTTCCCTTCCTCCTCAAGTCCCATTGTTTTAATCTCATAAAGACAAGAACTCAAGTGACAGCAGATGCTAGTGAGGATGTGGAGAAAGAGGAACACTCCTCCATTGTTGGTGGGATTGCAAGCTGGTACAACCACTCTGGAAATCAATCTGGAAGTTCCTCAGAAAACTGGAAATAGTTCTACCTAAAGACTCAGCTACATATACCATTCCTGGGCATATACCCAGAAGATGCTCCAACATGTAATAAGGACATATGTTCCACTGTGTTCATAGAAGCCTTATTTGTAATAACTAGGAAGCTGGAAACAACCCAGACTTCCCTCAACTGAAGAACGGATACAGAAAATGTGGTTCATTTACACAATGAGATATTATTTGGCTATTAAAAATGAGGACAGCATGAATTTTGCAGACAAAGGGATGGAACTAGAAAATATCCTGAGTGAGGTAATCCAGATCCCAGAGGATATGCAACTTAGCCAAAATGTACAGAATACCAAGGACACAACCCACAGACCGTAATCTCCCCAAGGCCTACATGGAGTCCTCCTTCAGGGAGTTATTCTTTAAGGAAAAAAAATTGTATCATATATCCAAGAAAATTGTCATTATATGTTAAATCACTGTTTAGCAACAATTTAAAGTCATTCCCTGATTATTCCACAGGTTTTTTTGGTTTTTGTTTTGTTTTGTTTTTTTTATTAGATATTTTCTTTATATACATTTCATATCCCGAAAGTTCCCTATACCCTCCCCCACCTTGCTCCCCTATCCACTCACTCCCACTTCTTGGCCCTGGCATCCCCCTGTACTGGGACATATAAAGTTTGCAATACTAAGGGGCCTCTCTTCCCAAAGATGGCTGACTAGGCCATCTTCTGCTACATATGCAGCTAGAGACAGGAGCTCTGGGGGTACTGGTTAGTTCATATTGTTGTTTAAAAAATGGGGTACAGAGCTAAACAAATAATTCTCAACTGAAGAATACTGAGAAGCACCTGAAAAAATGTTCAACATCCTTAATCATCAGGGAAATGCAAATCAAAACAACATTGAGATTCCACCTCACACCAGTCAGAATGGCTAAGATCAAATATTCAGGTGACAGCAGATGCTGGCGAGGATGTGGAGAAAGACAAACACTCCTCCATTGCTGGTGGGATTGCAAGCTGGTACAGCCACTCTGGAACTCAGCCTGAATGTTCCTCAGAAAATTGGACATAGTACTACTGGAGGATCCCGTAATACCTCTCCTGGGCATATATCCAGAAGATGTTCCAACCGGTAAGAAGGACACATGCTCCACTATGTTCATAGCAGCCTTATTTATAATAGCCAGAAGCTGGAAAGAACCCAGTTGTCCCTCAACAGAGGAATGGATACAGAAAATGTGGTCCATTTACACAATGGAGTGCTACTCAGCTATTACATAGTTTTTTAAACAGAAGAATCTGTAAATGTGTAGACAAATATAATTAAAATGACTGCAAATCCTTCATAAGTGACTATAACAATTAAACAACCTCTAAGGACATTAGCAGATTTGTTTTTCAATGATTCTATTTTTCCCAGTAACTAAAATTTATTTAATATGTAAAATTCATATTTTTACACATTATCTCTAGAAATTCTCATGTATCTTCTGAGAGTTGCAAAAGACAAATTAACATCATTGTACCAATTTGAAATTATGATTTTAAAACAGCCAACTTGCTTTTGTCTGGAGTCACCTAACTTGGTTTCTGAATGTCTGGTCCAGTGTACTCTTCCGTATCCAACTGTCCTTGATGGAAATTATGTCTTGATATCCATTCTTCATCCAAGTTTTCATGGACACTCTAACCTACACATTGAATTTGATGTCTTAAGGCAGCGGTGGCACAAGCCTTTAATACGAGCACTCCAGGGGCAGAAGCAGGTAGACCTCTGTAGTTCAAGCCTAGTCTAGTCTACTGAGTTCTAGGATATCCATGGCTATACAGAATTTGTTGTTTTATATATAAATTCACATTCAACATTTCTGACACTCTAAGATGGTGGCTCTGGTCTTTTCCTCTCTCACATATTCTATTTGATTTGTTCTTAGATTATTTATATTAGCTCAGATAACATTATGAATCAACAGTTGTACTGTACAAAATCAAGAACAAAACTACCAGGCTATCCTCAATGCCCACAAGCGTAAAGGCACAATATAACAAGCAATCTTAGCAGAGCTCAAATGCTTATTTAGAAAGGGTGCAATAAGCAATGATTTTAAATGGAATAGTATTTTTAAAGCTTAGAATTTGTTAGGAAATATTTTTAAATCACATCTATCAATACCACTAGAAAACTAAATAAACAAATAAAATATTCAACCATCAGGTCAAATTTTCATTCATATGACATTTAATTCATTTCAGCTGGGATATTTTTATAAGTTTCCTCTCTTGAGGGAGGCTTAACCCTCCCGTTCCCACAGAGACGTGGTAATTTCCCTCAAGCTAGATCTGTGAAGAATTACCATGAAGAATTCCCAACTGTCACACCATTCATTATGGAACTCAAATTCAATATCTTCTCTGAGTCCTTATGACTAAATCCCACCTGATCCCCTTGAATCACCAGTTGGACTTTCTCAGCAGCAATATGGGTTAGGTGTGAGTGAGTTTGGCACCCTAAGAACACATGCAGAGTGGGTCAGTTAATATTTGAGAGAAGTAAGAGGTTCCACTGATGAGGATTTTAATGACAACAATAGCAAAGGTCCTCAAATTTTCCTGGGGGGGGGGTGGTTAACTTATTTTTATGCTTTGGAGCTAATGCCTATGTTATTTTTGAGCAAGTCCAATGGTAAGAATATACACCTTTGATTTTCTGTGCCAAGTTAAGATCTACCATCTTCATGTTTTTAAAGGAAAATCCATGAGCAAGCATAGGTAATATTGAAATCTGCAAAGGGTTTTAATGCATCCCGTCTTGCTCAAGAGTATCTGGTTTTTGGGGGATCTCTTTTACTTCAAATTTCTTAGGGTATCTGTTTTCAGCTTAACGTTACTTCACTGAACAGATAACAACAGTTGGGGCTTCAAGAAAAACAAAAAGAAGAAAGAAGAGATGAATGTGCTCCGTCCCTTTGTATTCCTATTCTTTTCGTCAATCAAGACCATTATAAACATCTTCCCAACTCATTTACGTTTTGCCTTTTGTGTCTTTCCTCTTGCCCAGACTGACTTTCAAAAAAAGCATCTTGGAATTCTGGCTGTCCACAACAGGGTCAACGCACATGTTTGTTGTTGTGCCTCTGTGCCATTCCAAAAGGAAAACAAGTATGTAAAAGACCCAAACGGTCAAGAACAAAAAGAAAGAGAGAGAAGATAACAGTGGGTAGGAGATGGCAACAAGACTCTGCCCTTGGGAAAGCAGATGCCATTGATTTAGCAGAGCTGAGAAGAGAGGCCTATGAGCTAGCCTGAGAGGAAACTCTTGAGCTTTTCAGATGCTCAGAAAGGATAATGCGTACCATTCAAAGTACCCATGGCAGGGCCGCAGACTGGAGGAGAGTGCATGTGATGGTCTGTTGGAGGTGCAAATCTCCTCCTCAGGAAATTCAGAAGAGAGATATACAGCTGAAAAATGGAGAGCCAGGTGGCATTGGTGAAAGGCAATACAGAAAAAGAGGCAATGAAATAGAGCATACCACGTGAAAGATAAAACTTTTCAACCTCCCCGCCCCCCCCCCCTTCTGCTAGATTGCTCCCAGGGCATAATCCATCCAGGAAAATGAGTCCACTATGGGACCTTTGATAAGGCATGGTTGTTACTGGCATCTAGTGGACAGATACAAAATGATGGTCTGAAAAAAAAATTCTACAAATGCCTGGGCCAGTCCCACACAACAGAGAACTCCCCTTCATGTATGTTGGTAGTGCCGAGGTTCAGAGTTCCTGAGCTAACCCGATGCACTGCTGCTTACGTCTAAGCCCACTGGCTTGGGAGGAGGATCCTAAATTTGAAGCTTCTCTGAACTAATAGTGAAGCTAATGTCTTTAAAGGGGACTGAGGTGGGGGAAGGAAATCATAAGTTAAAACAAGGATGCTCCAAGTGTGAGTCTCACTCCGACAGTCTTGGCATCACTTGGGAACTTGTAGGAATGGACACTCTCCCTCCACAGATGGACCAAATGGCAGATTCGGGAGGAGGCTCAGCACTTTGGGATTTGGTAGGTTTTCCAAGTAATTGTGATGCAGCTATGGGAAGAGAGCTAAACCAACTCTCTAAAGAGACTGCCACCCAAGAGGAAAACCTTATCATTGCTGAAAGTGGCACCTTTAGTGCCATTTGAAGTTGATCTTGCCTCACACGCTCTTGTATGTTAAGCCCCTCCTTAAGTTTACCGTCTTAAGGCCTTACTCTTGAGAATGGAACAACCTGCCTCACCAAAGTGTATCTCACATGAAAATTTTCCTCATACTTGTCTACCCTCAGGTTTTAGTCAATAAAACTTGACACTCAGGTTTTAGTCAATAAAACTTGACTAAAACCAACCTCAATGCACATTAAATTGTACCCAGTCTTGGCATGTAAAGACATTGTGGCCTGACCTAATAACACAAATGAATCTCAACCAATCACAGAATTCATGCTCCGGCCAGCCAGGGCTATTGACTGATCAGATGACATTCACCTTAAAGTCAACCCTGAGCATGGCCAAGGCTGTTCCTGTACATAACTCCCTTCTCTACCTGCATATAATCAGTGGACGTTTTGAACTATCTTTTGTCTGGCCTGCTACCTTCTACCAAAAAGTTATCCTTGCCAAAGTAAATTTTACTTTCATGGTTTTTCTATCCTTTTATTTTCTTATAATTTAAGTGTTTGGCAAAATAAGGTGGTTTTGAAAAAGAGGGCACAGAAAGAGCAGAAAATTTAAAATCTACCCCAAATTGCAGAAGAGTAACTTGATGCTAAGTTCCATGTAAATGGTATAAAATCCCCTCACAGGCATTCTGACACTGCCCAGAGGGTCAGGACCCAGAGGATAGATAGCTCAGAAACCTAAGATAGAACCAAACTCCACTCAGGAGAGAGAGTGAGAGTGAGAGAGCAAGAGCGAGAGCATGCGGGAGAGAGAATTCATTTATCATAGATTGGTGCCTAGCCCAATTGCTATCAGAGAGGCTTCACCCAGTAAGTGATGGAAACAGATATAGAGACCCACAGCCAAACATAGGCAGAGATCAGGAAAATCCTTCAGAAGAGGAGGAGGAAGGATTGTAGAAGGGGTCAAGGACACTACAATGAAACAGCCCATAGAAGCAACTAACCTGGCCTCATAGAGGCTCACAGAGCCTACATGGGCCTGACCTACATCCTCTACACATATGCTATGGTTGGATAGCCTGACATTGTGAAATTCCTAACAATGGGAAACAGGTGCTGTCTCTGACTCTTTTGCCTGCTTTTGGGACTCTTTCTTCATACTAGTTTGCCTCTTCCAGCCTTGATATGAGGTGCCTAATCTTATTGCAACTTGACTGTGAGAGACCAAACTGTGGGAAAATAGGTCCCGCCAGTAACTCTCACCCTAAAGATCCGGCTGACCCTTTGAAGGGAATTATGTCACCCCCTCCTTCATTGCCTCCACCTGGCGCCTGAGACTGCCAGCTTCACTCCCTCCTTCACTTGGCGCCTAGAACTGCTTAGATGAAGGCAGCTTCACCTCCTCCTCCATATCTCCGTTTGGTGCCCGGGACTGTTTCAGGGCCGAAATTCCAAGATAAGCTATGAGAAGCCTGTAATCAGCATTCGCCCCAGATGCCCATCCCTTTCTCTGTATTTTATTATGCCCCCTCGACCCCTCCCTATTTTCTCTCACTGTGTGCTTATAATCAGCTCCTACCCTTCATTAAACAGACCTTGACAACTCTTTGCTTGGTCTCACTCCCTTTCTCTGCCCGCTTCTCTTGCAGGCCTCGGTCCTCCTCGACCCACGGAATAACTAGGTCCTGCTGGACGGGACACTTGATATGTTATGTTTGGTTGCTATCTCTGGGAGAGCTGCCCAGAAACTGTGAAGGAATGGAACCGGGGGAGAGGGGAGGTGGGGAAGGGATGGACTGGGGAGATAGGGGGAGGGGAACTACAGTTGGGGTATAATGTGTGAGAGAATAAATAAATATATTTTTAATCCCCTTACATTCTTCTTCTCAGAGCAGAATCCTTCCTGGACAAAGGGGTAATTAGACCATGGCAAGATTGGGAGAAGCTGTAAACACTAGGAACTCCTTTCACTCCTTTGCTCAAAGTTGCTGCACAGTTTCTATAATGAACGTTGTTCTCTGCCTCTGATAAATGTTTGACAGGTCCACACCTTCATATTAAGACAAGCTGAAGTTTCAGCTTGCACACTAAATATGTGTGCTAATGTAACCATCAAAAATGCTGTATTTATTTATAGAGAGACATATCCTTCCCTTCTGTACAACCCACATGAAGGAAAGATATTTGTTAGCTATGGATTTTTCTCTCTGTCTCATTCTGCTTCTCCCATCTTTGCTGACTATATTTCATCTGTCAGGTTTGGGGTACAGGTGAGGGAGCATGCTCTTGGGGTGTGATGGATGATCCCGGTGGGTTCTTTCTCTCAATGGGGAATTACTTGGATGTAGCACATGTCACTCTGTGGTGGCAAATGGAACCAGTTCTAATTGCCACAATTCCTGTGGTTCCTAATTTAGCTTCAATGGTCCATCTAAGAGAAGATGTGGTCCATGCTACATTCCACAAATATAAGACAAACACTCCAGTTTGGTTCCTCTTTCTCTTCTGCCAACATGGCTGTCCTCTGGCCATGGGAAACTCTTATGTATCCTTTTCCAGACAAACTGTGAGCTCACAGGAGTATCTTGGTGCAGCCATCTTAGGTTTTCACAGGGCAGTACAACTTCCTCAGCCTTAATGTAGCACCCAGGCACTCTCTCTGAGGGGCCCTTTCTTACTAAACGGAGCTGGATGCTGGTTTTCACTTCTTTTTCCTTAGAGAAGGGAAATCCCACTCCTCCAACTTCTTGCCCTTTACCTTTCTGTTTGAAGTTGGAGTACGTTCAAAACTGTGAGCACATGGGGCTGAAGAGCTGGGATTAGAGGTTAAGAGGACTTGCTGCTCTTGCAAAGGACCTGAGTTCAGTTCTCAGCACCCACATGAGGCAGTTCACAACTGCCTACCTAAGACTCCAGTTTAAAGGGATTCAGCACCCCCTTTTGGTTTTTGTGGCCAAGGACATGTAAGTTACACATACACACACACACACACACACACACAAATAAAAATAAGGTTAAGTCTGTATCTACTTCTCAAATATTTCCACAGCATTTCACCATTTCACATGAGGTTTATTCCATTTTCATTTCTGGATCACATACTTAGTTTTTTGAGGTTTTAGTTAAAATGAGGCAGAACCTGTGCTATTCTTACTGCTTTATTCAAATACACAGATAGAGGAAAGAAAGGAATCTCAAATAAGGAAATGAATGCTAAGGTAACCAGAAAAAGCATGTGCCGCAGCTTCTCCTACGGCTGCCATATAGCCACTCACTGTCTGAGAAGAAATAAAACAGAAAAGCCTTAACTTAGATCCCTACGAACTGGGCCAGGCAAGCCGATCTGTGATGCTACCCAGGCCTCACTCCCAATAGGAAAGGAAACATTTCTTCATGTCCGTGTTCTGTCCTACTATGTTTTCAAACCAGGATCTAAAGGAAGAAACTTTAAAATCAAACAGCAGTCCCATAAATTTTATTTTCCACACTCTGGATGTTCTTTGACTATGTCCCCATTAACAGGAAAAGTGTGCACGGGGTATCTAACTCTAGCACATGTAAATCTCCTCGCTGTTTGCCTTGGGAAGGCCCAGAACACTGCTCTATGGACTCACAGTCCAGACTTGCCACAGCAGCATCTGGGGAAGGACCTCAGACAGGCATCATCTCCCTTGATTCTGGTCTTTAGGACGGCATATACGCTTTCCATGATCCTAAGCCCTTACTTCTCCTAAAATGTATCTTCCATAAAATTTGAATGGTTGCCAGATATCTTTCCCCAGTCCTGATATGTTACAATTTTGGCCATATTAAAGACGCTCTGCTCTGTGAAGGAAGGAGCCGAGGAGATGAAGAGAATGTGTCTGGTTTTGCTTCACTTCTTTTATTCATCCCTTCCCATCACATTTTGCCTGCAATTGCATTTTGCATGACCATCTAGCTAGTGCCTTAGAGGGCACTTAGCATCAATGCAGTTTTGTTTGTTAATTTCCAAAGAATCTTAGCTTATTTTTTTGGTGTATATTTAAGTCTGATAAATCCAATGTATTTCTGTGGCTACTGAGTGTCTCATGTTGGAGCAGCAAGCTAGCCAATGAAGTGGAGAAAATTACATCAGCACACTAATAAATGTACATAGTCAATGAGCCTTCAGTTTATTATTCTTGCAAATAACTCAGATCCTTAAGCATTTGAGATATACAATCCATAATTGTAAGGCATAGGAACTCATGGGTGCTAAATTATCTACATAGAACACATTTACAATCATTTTGGGTTCAAAAGTACCTTACATATTGCCAGAAAAAAAGTACAGCATCAAAATAGAATCTAGCCGGGCGTGGTGGCGCACGCCTTTAATCCCAGCACTCGGGAGGCAGAGGCAGGCGGATTTCCGAGTTCGAGGCCAGCCTGGTCTACAAAGTGAGTTTCAGGACAGCCAGGGCTACACAGAGAAACCCTGTCTCGAAAAACCAAAAAAAAAAAAAAAAAATAGAATCTAAAAGCTACAGCATCCAGGAAATTGTCCTTCTTGGCCTGTAAACAGCACTGCATACATGTGTGCAGTGTATTGCAGGTTTGTAATGCTGCGGTATACTGTTCTTTGCCTTTTTTCATTACAAAAACATTACATACATTGATTAACCAAAAAAGTATTGTTAGGAGATAGAGAAAATTAATGTCAGAATTCAAATCATTCCTTTGGTTAATGATGAAATAAAACATATAAAAGATTCTATGAATAATAATTCTCCCCATAAGGAGGACTGAAATGAATGACCAGGAATGAAATGTTCTTAGAAGCTAATGCAGGTTTTATTGAGATTACATTTGTGTTACTGGTGCTACAGTACCCATTAGATACTGAGGCAGTTATTTTGGTGATGACTTACGTTCTGTGAGACAATGAAAACTGATGGAATGGAGGGACTTATCACATCGTCCCTAGTATAAGACTATAGAAACAATGAGGACAGTGCTCTTACTTGTCTATGCATCTGAAGCCCATTTTGGGGGTTGCATTTAGGACAAAAGACTATGCTGAACAACAGGCATTATCCTAATTGAATAGCAGAATTACCTGCAATTTTGTAAATTGGACAGAATTTTCTTTCTTTTCTCTGTTAATATTATGTGATTGCTTCCTGAACCAGAAGGAGAAAAGGGAGAGGGCTGAAATACCCAATTGAAAGTGTTCAATAGGGATTTTCACCTCCCCTGGCTCAGGCTTGGTAGTGCACTGTGCACTAAGGAGAAACACAGCAGCTGTGAAGATGATTCCAAATCCCTGCTCCTTCCAGTTCACCCCCCAGGCAGGGTGCCAGGAGGCTCCTCCTTCCTGATGACTTTCGAGCATCTTGCTGTTCTTCAACTCCTCTGCTCAGAGACTGAGAGCTGGGACTTAGTTACTTCCCAACATACCTATACCCCTTGGGCTCATTTGGCTAGCCTGTGTATTCCTAATAATTAAATCTGCATTTCTTTTAGACAGGAGTGTCTAGTCTGATGTACTCTGCATTTCTTTTAGACAGGACTAATGTCTGATGTCCTGGGCATACATGTAGCAGAGGGCTGCCTTGTATTCCGAACTTTCTGAGCCTAGTCCTGCAGAGTCTTGATGCAGTGGGGTGGGGGTACCGAGGAGGATATGGAGGCTGCCCTCTCAGAGGTGGGGGGGAGGGAGTATGGGGGAAGGAACTCTGTGAGGGGGAACAGGAGGGGGCAGCATTTGGGATGTAAATAAATAAATAAGTAAATATTAACCCTGAGTCTCCAATATACCCAAAAGCTACAGCATACAGGAAATACAATAATAAATACAATACAATACAATACAATACAATACAATACAATAATAAATTCAACATCAATAGCTACCGTTTTGAGCTCTCTCTCTTTCTTTTTTTTTTTTTTTTTTGGTTTTCATGCTAAGGATGGAATTAAGTGCAGCACCATCTGATTTGGCAACAACCTGATAACAATCCTAAGGAGTGACAGTAGGCTCCAATGCCTAAGCCTTAAGCGGCTATCTCTTACACTCTAAATTTTTGTATCTAGAGAAGACATACTGTTGGACTTTTCAGAACATGTTTAATACAAATGTCAAGTACTTTTCATTCATTCTTCTATTCTTAGATGCTCTATCCCCTACTCAATGAGCTTCCCTCTAGGGAAGTGGTTTGAGCACACACACACACACACACACACACACACACACCCTTCTAACAAAAGAATTATGTATTTACTTTATGAGTAAATTATGTATATGAGTAAAATGTAGCTGTCTTCAGACACAGCAGAAGAGGGCATCAGACCCCATTACAGATGGTTGTGAGCCACCAGGCTGGGAATTCCACTCAGGACCCCTGGAAAAGCAGTCAGTGCTCTTGACCACTGAGCTATCTCTCTAACCCCTTGAGATCCTTTTATAGAGTGCATTATGGTGACGTCTCCCAAATCATAAAATTATTTTTATTGCTACTTTATAACTGTAATCTTGCTACTGTTGTGAATCATAATGTGATTTGGGGGGTATCTGAGAGCGTTGTTGAAGGGGTCATGACAGGTTGAGAACTGCTGTACTGGGGTGATTATAGCAGAAAGTGCTGTAATGAAGGATTAAGTAAAAGAGTGCTCAGTTGCTGGTTACTAGCTTTCTGAAGTTGCCTAAAGTTTCCACGTCTCTGATTTTTTTTATCATCATGCTCCACTATGTTCATAACAGCCATATTTATAATTGCTGGAAGCTGGCAACAACTCAGATGTCCTTCAACAGAGGAATGAATATAGAAAATGTGGTACATTTACACAATGGAATACTACTCAGCTATTAAAAACAATGACTTCATGAAATTCACAGGCAAATGAATGGAACGTGGAAATATCATCCTGAGTGAGGTAACCCAGTCACACAAGAACACACACAGTATGCACTCACTGATAAGTGGATATTAGTCCAAAAGTTTGGAATACCCAAGATACAAACCACAGACCATATGAAACCCAAGAAGAAGGAAGACCAAAGTGTGGATGCTTCAGTGCTTCTCAGAAGGGGAAACAAAATACTCACAGGAGGAAATATGGAGACAAAGTGTGGAGCAGAGACTGAAAGAAAGGCCATCCAGAGACTGCCCCACCTGGGAATCCATCCTATATATAGTAGTCAAACCAACCTGGACGCTCTTGTGGATGCAGGGAAGTGCTTGCTGACAGGAGCCTGATACAGCTGTCTCCTGAGAGATTCTGCCAGAGCCTGACAAATACAGAGGTGGATGCTTGCAGCCAACCATTGGACTGGGCGCAGGGTTCCTGATGGAGGAGTTGAAGAAGGGACTGAAGGAGTTGAGGGGGTTTGCAGCCCTGTGGGGGGAGCAACAGAGTCAAGTGGCCAGACCCCTGGAGCTCCTGGGGACTGGATCACCAACCAAAGAGTACACATGGAGGGACCCATGGCTCTGGCTACATATGTGGCAGAGGATGGCCTTGTTGGATATTAGTGGTGGAGTGGCCCTTTGGACTGATGATGTTTGATGCCCCAGTGTAGGTGAATGCCAGGGTGGGAAGGCAGGAATGGGTGGGTGGGTGGGGGAGCACCGTCATAGAGGCAGGGGGAGGGAGAATGGGATAGAGGGTTTCTGAAGGGGAGACCTGGAAAGGGGAAAACATTTGAAATGTAAATAAAGAAAATATCCAATTTACAAGAAAGAAAGAAAGAAAGAAAGAAAGAAAGAAAGAAAGAAAGAAAGGAGGGAGGGAGGGAGGGAGGGAGGGAGGGAGGGAGGGAGGGAGGGAGGGAGGGAGGGAGGGAGGGAGGGAGGAAGAGGTGATCCTTTGGAAGATGATTTGGCGGGGCTTCATGAGTGGCACTGTTGCCCTTGTAAGAGAGATCCCAGAGAACTCAGCCTTCTATCCCCAGGAAACCAATGAGAAGGCATCCAGATGCTGAGCTTTCTGGCATCTTTATCTTGGACTTCTCAGCAGTTCAAGCATTAAGGACTAATTTCCTGTTGTTTTTAAAGTACCTAGTAATGGTATTTTATGGTAACTGCGTTGGGGTCCAGCTGGGGCTCCACACCCTCTGCTTCCTCCCACTTGTGTATCCAGAGGCAGGTTTACACCATGCTAGAAGGCAGCATCCTGTCCTGCTGGGAGTGAGTTGTGGGGAAGGGAGAGCTTACTTGGTGTTACGGGTCTCTTAGGAAGGCCTTCTCCAACAACCTTCAGTGAAGCAGCCCTCTGAGACTATCTTAGCTGGTATGCATACCTTTTGTGGGGTTGGCTTGTACACATTTATTCAGGGTGAACTAGGGTTATATATGAACCTTAAAGAGTGGGAGGGAGTTTTCAAGGTAAATGAAAACCTCTGGCTACAGTTTAAAATTTGGTGGATGCCTCATTTATATGGTCAGACATTCTAAGAATCCCAGGTACTTGCTCGGTGAATTTGAGATGGGCTAGGCTGACTCCATGACAGGCTTCAAATAGGCAGTTCAGGAGACCAGGCCTGAATCTCCTGAACTGGGCAAATCCATGCAAATCCAGGCCTCAGAAGCTGCACCAACACCTGACCTGAGGCAAGGACAGTGGGACAGCAGCAGTTCCCAGGCTTCCCCAGCAACAGTTTCCAGTACTCCAGGCCTCAGCTATGGTTCTGAAATGTCCCTAGAGATAGAGCCAAAAGATAAAGATAGAAATCACCTACCTCTACAATAGTTCCACTTATGTGCTTTAAATTGGGCCTGCGAGCTCACATTGAAGTTTATCCATCTATGTAGATGGTAGAGTCCAGCATGCTGGACTTCTGCAGAATAAAACACTATTTGAGTCTGGTATATCATTCTTTGGTGAATGATGGACCCTTACAGGTTCTTATTGGGGGAAGAGTAAGTGATGGGAAGAGGGTAGTTGAACTTTTAGGTCTACCAAAGACTACTAGACCCTCCCCAGGTAGAAGCTATGGGTGTAGGGTGACCCAGACAAGATCAGAAAAGGGGAAGATGATGGTAAAGGGAGTCCCCTATTTTGCACTGAGCTTAGAGGAGCTATCTGGTCATGGTAGACTTTGACATTAATTAGCTGCTCTTCCTCACAGTATTTTGTTATAATAGTGTGTTTTATTCCTGAAGCTTCTCGATATGAGTCAGAATACTTTTTATTAATTCAGCTTGGGTCAGGTTTTATGTTAATTGGTGATGGAAACATTTGGTGACACAGTGTTGATATACAATTGTCAGAACAGTTTGTACAAAATTTAAGGTTCTTCATGCATAAAAATAATAACAGTAGGACAAGCTATAATAAGGGTATCTGGTTTCAACCTAGGACAAGGGACTGAAGAACATATTATACATAATAAGCAGACCGAGCCTCCGGGTTCTCCCAGCATTCTTCAGTCTCTGCCTGGCATACCCTATCCCTAACCGAGACCTTTTCAACTAAAGGTCTGGGCTGAACTTCCCCCAGAAGTTCTTCCCTGTATAATCCAAACATTTTGATCTGCCTCTCTCCCTCCCCTTCCACTTCCTCTTCCTCTCTTCCTCTCCCTCCCCTTCCCTTTTTCCCTCCCCCTTCTTCTCTCTGAAAGTATATAGCCTTTCTCCCTTCCTCCCCACCCTGTGTGAACTTTCCTGGCCTCCTTCCTTGAGGCCAGTGAACATGCCCATTCAAGAGCAGCTTTCCAGTAAACTTGCCTTTAATATATTCTAATCTGGTTTGAATTGGCACATTTCACTAGGAGATAAATAACCTATCATAGGGATTAATTACCTATATACCCTCCTGACAGGTAATGGTTGGATTGTGGTTGTTGGCTATTGGAAGGGAAATGTACTGTAGTTGGAAACATTCAGGGTATGTTATACAACCTTTTACATAACCAAAAATTAGGTGTAGTATAATTTTGAGCATTCACATCACAAAAACAAAAACAAAATCAAATAAGTCTTTGCAAAAACCAAAAACTATCTTTAAAACTAGAAATATTAACAAGTTTGTGCTGGTAATGAGTAATAGCTTTTTGTTGTTGTTGAATACCAAACAATATTAAAGAAAGACTTACAAGGTATTGCCTTGGTGCTTAAATATTAATTCTCCTTTTTGAAGAGTCTAAATGGCTTTGTAAAGAAAAACAATACTAACTAGAAGCAGAGTAGATTTGTTTTCTAAAAATACATATAAGGTGACTATTAAAGGATAGCTTTAGAGCAGTCTAACGACTCTCTTTTAAAAGGTTTCTTCAAGACTCAGAAGAGATTTCTCACAGTTGCAAAGAAGGATCAAAGCCCTTCACAGTCCAGTATGCAAATGTATTCCACCCTTTGGGCAATCTAAATTGAAATTAAAGAAGAGAAAGAATTGTTCAAAGCAAGCAACCACTCTAAAAGTATGAAACTCTGATTTTAAACGTAATACATGGCTTTTGTTTCCTTTGTCCAAACTATGGGCTTTCTAAACTTATTTTAAATAGCTTCCGAGTCTTCCAAGGTTTTCAGATGGGAGAAGGGTTGGAACCTAGGCTGCTCTTACTCCAGAGAAAATTAAAATTAACAATATATTCTGCAGGCATTTCTGAGATGGATAATTAAGAGTTCTGCTTAAAAACTAAATCATACAAACAGCCAATTAAATTCCATTCCAGGACAGCCAGGGCTATACAGAGAAACCCTGTCTCGAAAAACAAAAACAAAAACATCCAGTTTCCAAACGTGAAATGGGTCGCTTCCATCAAGTGTGAATCCACTCACAGGCAGAGGCTCCCCAGCCAGCAGTCATCTCACCTGGATCCGGATGTAACACTGCTTCCTATCATTCATCATCTAGTAAACTCGACTTCAAACTTTGTTCTGAAATAGGTAAGCATTAGATTAGCTTTAATAATATAGGTCACTTAACCTTTACAATTTTTAATTCCCTTTTTTTTTTCTTATTTTCATTTTATAAACCAAATTGATTCTTATCGAAAGAGACCTATTATGGAGACATTAAGAACTCACAGATTCTCCCACATGCAGTTGTGCTAATGGAATTGGAAACTTATCAAATATGCAATTATGTGCCCAAAGGAAAACTCATACTTGATCAAATAAATCTGCAAAAAAAAAAAAAAAGAAAAGAAAAGAAAAGAAAAGAAAAGAAAAGAAAAGAAAAGAAAAGAAATCAGTGGGAGCTTTAAATGATAAAATTGCTGGAGTATTAATAAAATCACTGATCAAAAATTTGCTTTTAGATAATACTGACATGTGCAGATGCAGCAAAATAAACTACCCCATTCTGAGATCATGGCAAACACTTCACGAATAATTCTGCATGGTATTACAAATCCACCACAAAGACACTGCTGGAAGTCAGCATGGTTTGTAACTGAGAGATGGCTAACTTTTAAGTTCTTTGTCAAGCTATAACATAAACCATGAGTCTGAGTGGTAAGGGTCAATAGCCATCTTAAAAAGGTCAATTGTCTATAGATTTTATGACTGACTTTGATCCTCAGGACTAACATGGTAGAAGAGAGAACTAATTCCTCTTGAATGTTGACCTCTGACCTCCACACAAGAGCTGTGGTATGTGCACACCCCACAATAAATCAAAATAACAGCAATAGTCCTTAAGTGTGTCTAATACTAGTCACTGTTTACTGCATGTTTATTCTGTACCAACACCTTCTGAACACAATACGCATATCATCTAACAGATGAGGAAGCAGAGTCATAGAGAGGGGTTAGTACTCACTCAAAGGCTCTTTCTACCCCAAGGGCAGAGGTACAGCTAAATCCAGGCTCCCTAACTCAAAAGCCTAAATATTAATCTTCACACTGTACTGCAGGGGTTAAGTTTACAGACCTGACTAGGCAATTGCATCTATTGTGAGCTCATTATTTGGTCGAATACTACTCTGTGTGTTGTTATGAGAGTGTTTTTAAAAGATGCAATTATCATTTAAGCCATTAAATTCTAAGTAACTTCACCCTTTATTCCCATACTGTATGTAGATCTCCCTGGCCAGTGGAAGGCCTTGTAAGCAAAAATGAAGGTTTCCTCAGGAAGTGACTCTGCCTCAAGTCTGACACAGAGAAGCTTTGTCCAAATTTTCCGACTGCAGTTGTTTCCATTTCTGCTTAGAACCATAGCTAATACATGTACATTTGTATAGCCTAGGGATTATATTACATAACATTATTTTCTCTAATCCTCTTTCCAATGCTGTGTCCTGGGTAAAATAAGCATCGCAAACATTTTTGAGATAAGGAAATTAAGCCAGCATAGATGGATTGAGTCCATATCATAGTAAGTAATAAATCCTGAATCAAAGCATAAATAAAAGGTACCAGATCTTCTGGAGCAAGTGTCATGCTTGGCAGGTACAAAAGCACTCAATTTCTTTTGGTATTTAAGTGGCCTTATAACCCCATTTGTGAAGAATATACTTATATATATGTTAAATCTTTTCTGAGGGGGGCAAAGGTTTTTTATTACATATTTTCTTTATTTACATTTCAAATGTTAGCCCCTTTCCTGGTTTCCCCTCTGAAAACCCCCAATCCCCTCCTTCCTCCCCCTGCTCACCAACTCACCCACTCCCCCTTCCTGGCCCTGGCAGTTCCATATACAAGGGCATAGAACCTTTAAAGGACCCAGGGCCTCTCCTCCCATTGATGACCAACAAGGCCATCCTCTGATACATATGAGGCTGGAGACATGGATCCCTCCGTGTGTAATCTTTGGTAGGTGGTTTAGTACCTGGGAGCTCTGAGGGTACTGGTTGGTTCATATTGTTGTTCCTCCTATGGGGCTGCAAGCCCCTTCAGCTCCTTGGGTCCATTTTCTAATTTCTCCATTGGGGACCCTGTGCTCAGTCCAATGGTTGCCTGAGAGCAACCACCTCTGTATTTTTCAGGCACTGGCAAAGCCTCCCCCAGGAGACAACTATATCAAGCTCTTGTCAGCAAGCACTTGTTGGCATCCACAATAGTGTCTGGGTTTGATGACTGTATATGGGATGGATCCCCAGGTGAGACAGTCTCTGGATGGCTTTCCTTCAGTCTTTGCTCCATACTTTGTCTCTGTAACTCCATAACTCCCCTCATGGGTATTTTGTTCCCCATTCTAAGAATTAGACATATCCGCATTTTGGTCTTCCTTCTTCTTGAGTTTCATGTGGTCTGTGAATTGTGTCTCAGGTATTCAGAGCTTCTGAGCTAATATCTATTTATCAGTGAGTGCATACTATGTGTGGGTTTGTGTGTGTGCGTGTGCGTGTGCCTGTGTGTCTGTGTCTGTGATTGGGTTACCTCACTCAGGATATTTTCTAGTTTCATTCATTTGCCTAATAATTTCATAAATTCATTGTTTTTAATAGCTGAGTAGTACTCCATTGTGTAAATTACCACATTCATTTTCTGTATCTATTCCTCTGTTGAGGGACATCTGGGTTCTTTCCAGCTTCTGGCTATTATAAATAAGGCTGCTATGAACATAGTGGAGCACGTGTCCTTCTTACCGGTTGGAGCATCTTCTGGGTATATGCCCAGGAATGGTACTGTTGGGTCCTCAGGTAGTCCTATTTCCAATTTTCTGAGGAACCACCTGGCTGATTTCCAGAGTGGCTGTACCATCTTGCAATCCCACTAGCAATGGAGGAGTGTTTCTTTTTCTCCACATCATTTCCAGCATCTGCTGTCACCTGAGTTTTTTAATCTTAGCCATTCTGACCGGTGTGAGGTGGAATCTCAGGGTTGTTTTGATTTGCATCTATAGGGTTTGTTGAAAGATTACTTTCTTGCTTTTTCTAAGGTATAGTTTCTCTCCTGTGTTGGCCTTTTCAATCTATTATCCTTTGTAAGGCTGGATTTGTGGAAAGATATTTTGTATATTTGGTTTTGTCACAGAATATCTTGGTTTCTCCGTCTATGGTAATTGAGAGTTTTGCTGGGTTGGCATTTGTGTTCTCTTAGGATCTGTATGAGATCTGCCTAGGATCTTCTAGCTTTCATAGAGTCTGGTGAGAATTCTGGTGTAATTCTGATAGGTCTGCCTTTATATTAGGACTCTTTGCTCTCTTTTATATCTATTATCCTTAGGTTTAGTCTTCTCATTGTGTCCTCGATTTCCTGGAGTTAGGAGCGTTTTGCACTTTGCATTTTGCATTTTCTTTGACTGTTGTATCCATGTTTTCTATGGTATCTTCTGCACCTGAGATTCTTTCTTCTATCTCTTGTATTCTGTTGGTGATGCTTGTATCTAAGACTCCTGATCTCTTTCCTAGGTTTTCTATCTCCAGTGCTGTCTCCCTTTGTGATTTCTTTATTGTTTCTACTTCCATTTTTAGATCCTGCATGGTTTTGTTCAATTCCTTCACCAGCTTCATTGTGTTTTCCTGTAATTCTTTAAGGGATTTTGTGTTTCCTCTTTAAGGACTTCTACCTGTTACTTGTGTTCTCTTGTATTTGTTTAAGGGAGTTATTTATGTCCTTCTTAAATTCCTCTATCATCATCATGAGATATGATTTTAGATCAGAGTCTTGCTTTTCTGGTGTGTTGGGGTAACCAGGGTTTGCTATGGTGGGAGAACTGGGTTCTGATGATGCCAAGTAGTCTTGGTTTCTGTTGCTTGTGTTCTTGTGCTTGCCTTTTACCAGCTGGTTATATTTGTGTTAGCTGGTCTTGCTGTCTCTGACTGTGGCTTGTCCCTCCTGCAAGCCTGTATGTCAGTACTCCTGGGGGACCAGTCCTCTCCAGGAGGAATTTGGGTATGGAGAGCTGTGGCATAGGTTTAGCCCTGGGGTGCAGACAGAGATCAGAAAGGTCCTGTCCCTAGCTGATCCTTTGTTTCTGTTTCCTGATGGCTCTGTGAGGTCCCTCTTGGGCCAGGAATTTGAAGAGAAGTGGTGGTTTTACCTGTGCTCACAGGTATGTAGGCACTCCTGGGAGACCAGCTCTCTCCTGGTGGTATCTGTGTATGTAGCTCTGTTCCACAGGATCAGCTCTGGGCGCAGAGACCAGAAGACTCCGTCCCTGGCCACCCCTCAGTTCCTGTGACCTGAGGGTTCCAGGTGGATTTCTCTGAATAAGAAGGCTCCTGTTATAGACCACCCCTGTGTCCTTGGGGTTCTAGGTGGGTTCCTCTGAGTAGCAGTGGTGGTCCTAACTGCACTCACAGGCCTGTCCATATTCCTGGGAGTCTTGCTTTCTCCCAGCGCTATTTGGGTATGGAGCCCTGTGGCAGAGGATCTGTTCTTGTTTGTTGTGCCCACCTCGGCCAGCAAGGAAGACACAACACGGTCATATTCTTCTCAACAGCCTTTATTGCAGGAATGCCTCAATGCTGCTACGGGGACCCCGGGCACCCAGGGAACCCAGGGAACCCAGGGAGGTCTGCTTATATACTCTCAGCCCCCATCCACTCACAGCAGGCCACGTCACCTCACCAGGCACGCAGCTTCAGCCAATCAGGGCAGTATGGACTTGTTTATACCACCAGCATCATGGTACACCTACGCAGCTGATGGTCGTGGCTTATTTTCAGGTGTATGAGGAAGTCAGGTGCAAGTCATAAGACTTAGCTACAGTCCCGGGCGCCATCGTGGGACTGCTGCCACACCTGCTCCTCACACTTGTTAAATCTTATTATTCCTTAAATGAACATATACTACTTGTTAGATAATTAAGAGGAAAAGAACAACAATGAATTAAAGCTGTGGATAAATTCCACCTCCTAGGCACTTTCTGGGGCTAATGTAACATGGAAAAAGACAGATATTCAGAAAAGAGAATCAAGAAACCAAATTTTTTCATCTCTTCACTTAAATGCATACAGTGACAGAATGCATACTCTATAAGCTAGCCCTTCAAATGGTGGCACAACAATTATGATTCTTGGGCCATGCAGCAATGGGTATACATTTAATGTCTAGTTTATCTAGCATTGAAATCGATCTCGGCAATAGCATTCTTTACATTAAGTTGATTCACCAACTTACCTGTATACCATATAGTTTTACCTTTTATTATATGTGAAATGTCAAACTGAAGGTGAAACATTAGCAAGAGTCCCCTCAAAGCACATCACAGTTAACACTACTGAAAAGAGATTAAGGTGGGGGGTACGCAGTCATTAACTTGAGATGGTGAGAAATAGCTGTGCAGTGAGAATTTATTAATGACGTTTAAGTCATTCATAATATTGTAGTCACAGGCTCTGCTCAGCAATCTGATGCTCTTGAGAACTTGTTCTCTGACCCATTTCCAATTCTGTCAATATATCAACTGTCATTCAACCTTCAGTCTTTTTCTCTTATTAAGCAAAACCAGCAACATGGAACTCTCTAACTGTTGTAGAAATTATTTAAACCCAGCCCCAGGTTTCTACCCTGCTTTTACCATTTAGTTCCTGGATGTGCCTTAAACAGCACACTAGCTAGACAGGTATCTCTCTATATAGCTATTATAATCTCCTATCCTGCTGATGACCCTGAATTATTACTACTACTTACTATGTTTTATCTGTGCTGCTCTTAACTCCAACTGGCCAGTGCACATGTCTTCTTGATTCCTAACCCATGGTAGTTTCCTATCTCCCACTTACATGGTCTTCTCCTGTCTCCCTTTTGGTTGTCACCCTCCAACCCCAAGTCCAGGAAACCTAAACTCTACCTATGTCTTTTCTGCCCAGCTATTGACTGT
Organism: Mus caroli; assembly: GCF_978045245.1. Lineage (NCBI taxonomy): Eukaryota > Metazoa > Chordata > Mammalia > Rodentia > Muridae > Mus > Mus caroli. Next base: position 23,637,453 of record NW_028227264.1, read on the forward strand.
TGGCATCTTTATTCACCAATCAGAAGTAACTTGGGGCAGGATCACAGGTTCATTACAATAGTCAGTAAAAGACAAAACCTCAACACATCAACACACAGCCTTACTTCTCCACTTACATCTGAGAAACAGTTCCTGCTTCTACCCAAGGTCAGATTTATTTATATCTACTTTATTGATCTACTTGGCTAAGGCTATGGTATCTATTTAATATCACGGTTGCAGTGAATGTCTATTTTCGGTAGCATTACCATCTAAATTAGTGAAACCAATGGGGACATGTTATGTTGGTAGGCCTCATCCAATCTGCTAAAGGCCTTAAAAGAGAGGTTAGTTACCTCAAGAACAAGAATACATACACTTAGGGACTGTCTTTGGAGTAAGATTACAACATTGGATCTTGCCCAAATTCAGCCTTCTAATATCCTGCCCTTCAAATTTCAGACATACCAGCCTCCATGCCCATACAAGTAAACTCCCATATAGATATGTAAACAGATCCATAGTAAGGTAAATGGATAGATAATCTATTGATGGATGGATCAATAAATGGATAGATCTATAAACAGATCTATAGATCATATAGATAGGTCAATCAATGACATATCTATGGGTGATATCTGTATATAATAAGAGGGAGATGATATACAGGCTAGATATAAATGAATAGGTAGAAAGGTGATGATGCATAGATGGATAGATAGATAGGTGGACACATCTATGATAAACCCAGAGATGATAGATGAACAGAGCCTGCTGGTTCTCTTTCTCTGGAGAACTCTAGTGTGCATTCTTTTTCTTTGGACCCTCCTAGCTGGACATCTCAACACAAGTCCCAACAGTAATCCACTCAAAAATAGTACTAGGAGCCAGACGCCATGGCACAAATCTGTAATACCAGGTACTTGGGGTTGAATTAAAAGCCAACATGAGTTTCATATTGAGAACATGCCTCGGTTTTTATTTTAAGTAGGTCAGCATTTATATAACACACTAGCAGCCCACACGCAAAAGCTATTCGCACCCAGAGCTGAAGACACTATGATTTCAGTACCATGTTGTCATTGTCTGTTATGCCTCCTAGAACTCCTATGTGCCCCTTTGCAATCTCCCTTGTGTATCTTACTTCTTACTAGATCTTAAGCCATCTAAAGCTCCCAAGTTAAAAAATAAAAATTTCATATTCTCCCTAAATTAGCACCCTAGTTTCTTTTCTGCTTCACCCTTTTTATAGTAATTTGGTTTCTCCCCTTTTGTTTTCTGAATGAAGGAAAAAGGAATAAGAATAGATGAAGTATGTGAAATACAGGACTGCTAGGCATTATGGGTACCATGAAAAGCATCCATGTTTCTCCTTTTAAAACAAAGGAGGCTGAGAATAAAGCTCAGAGGTAGATTGCTTTCTGCCAAGAGCAAGTGCTGGAATTTAATTTCAGAAATTGCAAAAATATACTAAACAAAGATTAAAAACCAAATACCAGTAAATAAGCAGATATAATCAGACCCCATTATAAACTATGGTAAATATCTGGGGGAAAAAAAGCAGAGATTGTTCCAGAGAGTTCTAGAAGGAGAGGTGTTAGGAGAAGTCACTGGAATGCATAGCATATTTTAAACATTCATCTAAAGGAAAAAAATAAAGGTAGACATGAATATGAAACAAGGCATCTGAGAATAATTCTGGATATCAGAAAGTAATTGGCTGAGGGTGAAAATTTTAAAGAAAGCCTCCTTTTTAGGGGGTAAATCCAATTCCGTGTAGAAAATAAGAAAAAAAATGAAAAAGGTCAAAAACATCTGAGAGAATACAAAAAAGATACAGTGATATCTAAACAGAAGCAATTTTCAGTTGTTAGATAGAGACTGAGCCTGAGGGGAGTGGTCTTTAAAGGGGGAACTGGAATTGGAGAAGATGGTTTAGAAGTTAAAAGCATGTGTTGCTCTTACAGAGGACCTGAATTCAGATCTCTGCCCCTGTTTTGGCTCACAACCACCAGTATCCGCTATTCCAGAAAATCTGGTGTCCATGTCTAGCCTTTCTGGCATTCACATATCTGGCATTCATTCAACACATGAATAAAAAAATAGTAATTTTTCGAAGGAAAAGAATATTTGAGGCAGAAGCTAGATTGTCAGTGTGAGAGTACAGACGACAAGGCTATCAATAAACATTAACTACTTTTTTTGTGCCATCCTCCTTCTTTATTGAATTAATTAAACAAATAATAAATGAACAAAATACAGTTGTATAATTATGTTTTTATTTTGCAAAGGAATCTATGCAATCTCAATGTTAAATTTAAAAAAGAGAGAGAATGAAAATGGGCCATAATTTGCCTGGGAACAATATACAACTCCTTACTTTGCCTTTTACAATTGAGCTAAAATACTATTCTGTTTTGAATAAAGTGGCTCATGATGAACATGGAGAATATAGATTAATGAAAGACAGTTGGACAAGTGTCCAGGAAGACAGACAAGTTAATCAACATTTCAACCAACAGAAGAGAGATATTAAATATTGTGTATGTCTAAATTTTTATCATTTATCCTGCTTAGAGCTAAAATAATTTTATGAAGAGATTGTATATACATATATTTCATAAAAGTTTAATAGATATTGTTCACAAATGTCTCAAGTCCATTTTGGTGACTTGACCAAAAATAACTTACATGTAAATATGAACCTATCAAGGAGCAAAACTCTGACCACAAGCAAACCCACAGAATCAAGTAACCTGAGCCCGTTGTGGTTCACAGAGACTGAACTGCCAACCAGGGAGCCTGCATGGGGTGGACCTAGCCCTCTGAACATGTGTTACATTTGTGTAGTGGAGAGGAATTTTAATCCAGTAACATGGCTAATCTGGTAAGGGATCACATCCAAAAATCTGTGTGACCTGACTGGAATACAAACACACTCTTAGCACACACTTTTAATTCCAAACGACAGTAAGGTTAGTTTGTAGAAAGCAGCAGCCATGTCTGAAAGTGATGTCTAACCGAGGAGCAGATGAAGTGATGAATCAGAGAAAAATCTGAGAATGAGTCAGAGCCCAACTCTCATTAGAACAGCCAGGAAAGAGAGGTTACTTAAGAGCAGTGCAGAGTTGGTCCCCCTACTGAGTTGCCTCACCTAGATTTAACAAAAAGAAGAGGTGCCTAGCCTTACTGCAACTTAATATGCCTGGGCTGGTTGATATCCATAGAGGTTGGCCCCTTTCTGAAGAGAAGCAGAGAAGGGGTGGATGGATGAAGCTCAGAGAAGAGGAGGGAGGGGCAAGTGAGGTTGGAAGTAAAATAAATAAAAAACAAAGCAAAACCTCTGGCTCCATCCAAATAAAAAAACTCAAAACTCTTTAGTCTATATTTCTCTTCAATTGAAAGTGTCTGCCATATTGTTTTTAATTGTCACCTATCCGAAGACCAAACTTAATTCAATGTCACAAAAACTGGTCAAGTGCTGGCTAGATAGCACTTACTGTACCTGGTGCAGTTTATTAAAAAGTAAGATCACACACAAGGCACTCCCTGGGTGTATCAGATCTTTGGAGCCACTGTGGTAAGATCCTGACCTCCAGTTAAACACTCCTGGTTTCAATCTTACACCTGTCTTTTTCACCCTGAAAAAAATCAGTTAATTACAGAAGCCTCGACTTTTTTCACCCAATATAGTCAATACCTTATTGATTTGCTTTAAGGTTCAAATAAAATAAAATCTCACATAAGGATAGGTATAGGTAACTGAGGTACCCAATCCTTTTTATTATGACACAAGACGCATAAATGTGTCTTCACACTTCTTCTTAGCCCAAAAGGCTGTAAATTAATAAATGCAGACGTCTCTATACTATGATCTCCAGGGTGGAAAGTTGGCGTTGGTCACTTTAGCAACTTCAGTGACTAGCTGACACATTCATCAGGTACCAACTGTCTTTTTTTCTGTAAAATAAATGTCTTTGTTAAATTGTTCCTGAGTCAGAGAATGCTTTAAGTTCCACATAATAGAAAATGTCTCTATAAACGGCTTTACAGGATAGATACACCTGCTATAACAAAATTCTGGTGGTAGTGTTTCCAAATTAATCAGTGGCTCAACAGTGGCCAGTTCTTCTCTGTTTCTAACCTCCATCCTCAACACAGTTTTTCCTCCTCCAATGTTCTCTCCTGGCTCCAAACAGATTGCTGTAGCTTTGGGCCCGTGTGAACCTATGACCACATTCAAAGCAGGAAGCATTCAGAGGGTGCAGCAGAGTGCTTTGTCTGTATCCTGTATTCTAACACCTATGAGGCTGTTTTGTTCCAATTTCAGTTGTTCTTGTTTTGTTTTGTTTCTTTTCTCCCAGCATGTGTGTGTGTGTGTGTGTGTGTGTGTGTGTGTGTGTGTGTGTGTGTGTGTGTGTAATTACATTAGTATGTGTGTGTGTCTGTGTTTGTAGCATCTGTGTGTGTTTGGGTACATGTGTTTGTTTCTGTGTATGTGTCTCTGTGTGTTTGTGTATATGTGTGTTTCTTCCTGTGTGTGTCTCTCTGTATGTATTCTACTTGATGGGTATACACTGTTGTGATTTAGAAAGATTTTTACAAATCTTTCTCTAAAACTCTATTTCTGTATTTGTTTATGTCTGTCCACCTCACTGTTTCTTTCTCTCACTCTCTTGCTCACTTACTTTTTTATCTTTCCTCTCTGTATTTAAAAGACTTCTATATTGTCCTACCTTTGCTTTTACAAAGCTATCCATATTTATTTTTTTCTTCTTTCTTTTTTTGAGATTATAATATAATTACGTCATTTCTTCCTTCCCATTTCTCCCTCCCATATATACTGTTATACTGTTTTGTTCTCTTTCAGGCTCATGGCTTCTTTTTTTCATTAACTGTCGTTGTGTGTGTGTGTGCGTGTGTGTGTGTGTGTGTGTGTGTACCTAAATATGACCTGCTCAGTCTGTACAATGTCACTTATTGAAGTGGATGTTTTCAAGGCTGACCATTTGGTATTTGTTAATCCCAAGGCAAACCACCTCTTCTGTTCTCAGCATCCCTTAGCTGCCTCTGGTTCTCTGTATAGGGCCGAAGCCTCAAGGACTTTCTCCATTTACTTTGGCATGTCTATAGTATCTTCCCTGTTCTGCTCACGTTTAGGCAACCGTGCTGGTTAGACTTTATATTTCAGCTCCTCTGATTATTTGAGTATTACACGATCAAGTTTGTTATTTAAATGTTACATTGAAATTATTAATGCATTTGTTGAAGCAGAAGCTAAATTAATTCTAATCTTGTAGATGATAATTACTCACCTTCTGTATTAGATATTATGGGTCATTTTTATTACATCTGCTTCCTTTCCTGAGCTAGTAGCCCCTGTTGCCCTAGCTAAGAAGTATTTTCCACTGCCCCATGGCTTTGCTGCTTTGCTCCTTTGCACCCTGTCTTTACCTGCAGCCTGTTCTTCTTGGCTCCTTTCTTACATCCTTGGGAGCGCTTACCCATCAATTTTGTATAAAAATGTGTTTTGTAATCCCCTTTTACAAATGTGAGTTTGAACCACTTATTCAACCTAACGAAATTTCCCTTAGGACTTTGCAGATGGATAGGAGAACTGTCCTTTTGCTTCCCTGCTTGCTTTTGAGTATGCACCTGCAGAATTTGTCTTTAAGGCAATTTACCTTTCATTTCTACTGTCTTTAAGACGTTATCTTTCTATTTAGGACTCTGAAACTGTATCCTTTGGTTTATATATGACATTTTATTAGCCTGCTTGGTGGCTCATAATATTTCCTTAGGGATTTCTACCTCTAATTAATTCTGAAATTTTTAGCCAATGCCTTAACAAATATGTTTTCCCTCCTTTCAGCTGCCTTCTTCTCAAATTTCTACTGTACAGCTCTCTCCTTCTAACCTCAATACCTTCTATTCTTTTTGCCATTTAATTGTTTAATTCTCCATGGTATTCTTGAAATTTCTCGAAAATATCTATTCACTACCCTTTATTTAGTAGTACCTTGTCTTTTAGGGGATCAATTTACTTTTGTTAACAAAATCTTGTTTATGTTCTTGTAGAGAGAAGAAGAAGGAGAAGGGAGGAGGAGGGAGGAAGAGAGAAAGAGAGAGAGGATAAAGAGAGGGAGGAGAAAGGGAGGGGGAGGGAGAAAGAGAGAGAGGAGGGAGGAGGAGAGAGAGAGAGGAGGGAGGAGGAGAGAGAGAGAGAGATTCAAGTACACACATGCCATTGAATTAGTCAGAGGACAAACTTAGATATTAATGTTTGTCTTCTACTTTGTTTGAGACACCATCTCTTTCTTGGTTTCTGCTGCATTCCTTGAGCTAGCTGGCCCAGTCTTTGCCTCCCAGCTCCCTTTAGGAATGCTGGGATAACAGACTCTCACTACTGCATCCAGTTTTTACACGGGATTCGGGATTTGAATTCAGACCCTTGAGTTTGTGCAGTGATGCCCTCTGTGCCATCTCCCAGACTTGATTAGTTTTTAAATGTGCCTGTTTTTCCACAGTGTCCTATTATTTTCTTACAATTTCAACTACTGCCTGTATTATGCTTTATTCATCTGGGCCCAGTCTATTTTGTATGCTTTCCTAGAATATTTCAGCAGCTGACATTACACCAGGGGTGTGTCTGTGAGCAGTTTGCTTTTCAGTGTGTCTGGTGATTATTACCCTGGTGCACCAATTTTTTTTTTGTCAAACTTCTTTCTTTATTAAGAATCTATACTTTGTGAAAAGCCTAGATATTTCTAAACCCTGAGTCACGTGATTCATGTGCAGAGGGACTGGGTTCTCAACATTGTAGCTTTACATGCAATTACACTGCACACATCCATCATCTCGCTGTTGCAGTGGGTGGCTGTCAATTTTATTTACAATCCCTTTTTGTAAGTATTCCCCTAGGCCTGTTATTTTGAGTTTTTTGGTATTTATTTGGTTTTCAATTCAGCCTCCTGTTCTGAGTACAAAGGTCTAGATGTGGCTTCTGAAGATGCCTAACAATCAGTCTGGGGCTGAGCAGACTATCGGAACCAAGACTATCCCAGGGCAGCCATGGTTGCTCGTCACTGCCAATGCTTCACTGCCACCAGAATAGTCCCTGACCCTTTATGTTCAGACAGACACATATTTTTAAATATTCATATAATTAACCATATTCATATTTAATATAAATATATGTATTAAGTTAGTTGTTCTCATAGACCACTTAAGAAACGAAGAGTGTCTTTGGCTCACAGTGTACAAGCACACCACAGTAGGGTGTGGCTTAGCAGGAACCACAGTCAGGAAGAGGAGAGCAGGGAGTGGAAATGCTCAGCTTTCTCTCTACCCTTATCTAGTCTAGGACTCAAGTTTGTGGAATGGTGTCATGCACACTAAGAATTAGTCTTCTTATTTCAACTAACCTAATCTAGAAAATTCCTTAGAGGCATGCCAGAGCTCTGTTGTTCATGATGACTCTAAATCTTATCAGTTTGCCAATCAATATTAATTGTTGCACTTTCGTACTTAAAACATTATAGCATCAGTCAATCTGTAAATCTGCATGATATCCATCATCTGGTATCTATAGGTGTAACATTTTATAGTTGTCTTTATCTTCTACTTATGACCTCTCCTTTGTGGTGGTCAGTTTTTTTGTTTGGCTTTGTTTTGAGACAATATCTGACTCTCTAGTCCAATCTGGCCTCAAACTCATGGCAATCCTCTTGCCTCAGCTGCTAACTGATATGAGCCATTAAGCTTGCGGACTTTAGGAGTGAGTTCAGCGTGCACCTCTTTAAGACTGGCATATCACTTCAATGTTGGAATAATTCCTTGTGTTTTAAAAACACGCTACCGCCTTTCCCAGGAACTGCGACTCTGGAGCTGCTGCCTGCACTCTGGCCCATTCCAGTTCCATTTTGCTCCTGCCAGCTTAGCTTTGCCAAGCCACCAGCACTGATATGGCTTCTCTCTACCCACTTTCGCTCTGTGAATAAAAAAAATACTCAGACAGCTTTATTATTTTAGAATTTATCTACTAGCACAATTGTTGGGCTCAGATGCCTCCCACCTGGAAATGTGTGCCCTTAACAATTTATTATCCCTGTCTTTCCTCCTGCTCTAATGTTAGTGGCTCATATCCGTTAGCCTCCACCAACCTCCTTGGCTATCCAACAATGGTGGAGGCCACTGGTTCTAGCTTCCTCTAGATCTTACATGACTGTTATGTGCTTCTCTTTCCAATGCCTGGCTGGAAAGCCCTCTCTCTTTTCGCTTCATCTCCTTTTCCTCCTTGGACCTGGAAGTTCCAACTGTTCCTTCTGCCTAACAATTGGCTTCCGGCCTCTTTTACTGACCAAATCAAGAACCAATTAGGGAACCAGACCTTAGTATCAGCACCTCCTCTGTTTATAATCCCTGGTTATAGAAATTAACTTTAAGATAAAGAGTAAGGTCAAACTTGTGTGTGTGTGTGTGTGTGTGTGTGTGTGTGTGTGTGTGTGTATGTGTCTCTGTGTATGTGTGTTTATGTGTCTGTGTGTGTATGCATGCATATGTGTGTATGTGCCTCTGTATGTGTCTGTGTGTGTATATGTGTGTGTTTATGTATCTGTGTCTCTATGTATGTGTGCATGTGTACATGTATTCTTGTGTGACTTTTACCCTGTGCAAGTAAAAATATGGGAAGCAATTAAAAAAGGGTGCATGTAAAAAAGGGTTTTTGTGAAGAGCCAATTCATGAACAAGGCAGAAGACATTCTGTATGCCCAGGGACCTAAAGAAATGCAAATTGTTTGGGTTCTATGGAATGGTCCATTCTACAAGAACCTAAGATAGCCATAAAAAAGAAAAAAGTGGTCAAAGTCAAAGACTGGATCATGTAAATCCATTTTAATTCCATGTTAAGAAGCTTATGCTTTATCCTAAAGACAATTAAGAGGCCCTGGAGGATTTCCAACAGGAAAAAAAAGTGGCACAATTAGATTTTCTCTGCAGAATACCAATATGGAGAGCAGCTGCAGGAAGGGCACCATTGCACTCAGGTTTGATTCTCCCAACCATAAAGGACCACATGGGTGGATGCTGTCAGAACAGGCCAGGGTCCTTAGGCAAAAAGTGTGTCCAGAATACCTAACAGCAATGTATAGAAAAAACAAAGGAAGATCAACCAGGTGAGAAGCAGAGAGTGTGGAGCTCCAGAGACAGATGCTGAATCATGCCCCACATTGACTAGTGTGAAAGTAACAAATTCATGTCAACAAGACGTAGAACAGCCCAAACCAATGGGTGCCATGAACAAAATTTAAAAAGTCGGTGCTGTTGTGCTGTACTGTGTGAATAATGATACAGCCTTTAGACCTGTCTGCTTCTCCTATTCACATAACAAGCACACATAGCCACTGCTTTCTGACTGGCTCTCTGATCTACTAACATGACTGAAAATGCATTCTAAAATACAATTAACAATTTAAAAGGGGGCAAAAACAAATTTATAAATAATACATCCCGTGTTTTGACCTGTGAGAGATAATTTTTCAATGCAGTGTCGTTAAGCTGTGTCTCTGTGAGCACAGAGATAGGCCTATCACGTGGGAGCATGGCCAGAGTGTTCTTGCCAGAAGAATCAAGCTGGGCTGTCTTGATTCTCCATTTGCTTTGTAAGAAGAGTCTGGCAAACCTCTAGATGCCCAGCAGGTGTTTATCACTCTATTCCTACTCCTCCAAAGGGAGAAACAGCATGATGATGTAGTCTTTCAGTTTTAAAGCAAAAACCACTTTATACCAAATGATGAGCTCCAACAGGCAGGATTCCAGGAAGTGAATGCTGTTGCTGAGTTACTGTGTTCTTTTGGAAAATCCAGGCTGTCTTCCCCATCTTGGAAGCAGCAGGTGCCTGATCCAATTAAATACACCTAACCCTAATTAAATATATACAGTTGTGTGTGTGTGTGTGTGTGTGTGTGTGTGTGTGTGTGTCTGTTGGCCCTGCAACTTAAATAAAAGTGAAATAATCTGATGGCATGAAATCAAACAAATGAGAAGTGATCTCTCTTTGAATCAGGCTGATTCCTGCTATGCTCAGTGATGTTATAGCCCATTTCTATGTTAACAGTTATATTGAAGTATACATTGCATATATTAGAACAAAATATCAGACAGATTCCTGATTGTTGTAGAAATGGTTGCTGAATTTTAATGATGAAAGAAGAGAAAAGGAGTCTGAACTGGAGACCTGAAGATATAATCTACAACTCATTGTCCAGTGGGTTTGGAATCAGTAATGCAATGTCCCACATAGCACAACCCAAGACATTTTGCCAAAATATGAGCATGAACTATTGCAGTATAGTCACAGAATTAAATCCAGAATATAGTGACTTTGAAATGGAGGAACAATGCCACATGTGGCAGCTTGGTTAGGCATCAGAAGGCTGAAAAAGAACTCATCCGGTAAGCTGGTGTCAAAGTCTAGCCTGAGGCTGTCCATGCACACCATATTCTGAAGCTTTGGTTGTAATTATTGAGTGCTGAGGGGAAGGTGTGAGAACAGAGAATAAGGCTAGGAGATGTTCTTCTAGAAGGATCTGAGGTAGCAGCTGAAAGAAAGAATTAATAATGAGAGGTGTAGGGAGGGAAGTGGAGGTGAGGCATGGAACTTGTTCCATCACTAGAACCAGGATGTAAACAAGAGCTGGAAGGCCACAGGAAAGACCTGCATCCGAAATATGGAATAATAAACAAAGTGGAATAATTTACAATGAGGCTGATTAGAGTCTGTGAGGGGCTGGCTTCTGTAAACAGGAAAAGAAAAGGAAGATTGTCGTAGGCTGGCCAAGGAATGTGAAAAGCAGAAACTGAAAAATGAAACATCACAATCAAACAAAGAGACTCAGCGGTGAATACACCATAGGAATATGCTTAGAAGAACACGGAGGACAAGGAGGGGGTCAACAAGTTCTTGTTAAGTAAGTTTAAAGCTTCAATTGTGTAAGATAAATCAATTCTAGAGATATAGTGTACAACATAGCACCTATAATTAATAAGGCATTCTGAAAATAAGAGTTGGTATGAACCTATATTTCGTGCTAAGTGTTCTACACACACACACACACACCATTCAGGAAACTTAGGTAGAAACTAGATTAACATGACTATCATGGTAGAGTCACATGTACAAGGATGTGGCCACACTCATTAAATTACACACATTAAGCCCAGACATGCCATTCAGTGAGCTTAGCATGAATAACATTATGTGTTCAATGTCAAAAATGTAACAATGTTGGGTTATGATAGTAACCCAAATAATATGTTTTTTATATAAACTCAATAAAAAATATGAAATGCCTAGATGTGATGAGCAAACTTTGGTTGGATTCTGACTTAAGCAAATAGGACATGTATAAATAAAAGCTTTCTTGGACAATTGGGTTTGATTTTATGCTGTTATATTGGATTACCAACAAATTTGTGAGATTTGTTCTATAGTGTCATGGCTCTGTAGTGATAAAGGACAATGTCTACTTGAAATGCATATCAATGTACATAAGAGTGAACTCTTTAAAAAGGAAAATGAGGATTTAAAAACTAGTAGTTGTACTGTTTTAATGATGGATAAATAGACATCATTTCATTTCCTTCCAACTTTTATATAGAAATACTTTTAAGTTAAAAAAAAATCCAAGAGGAATGGAAGCTAAGGGTGAGACTCTTGTTAGTTTGCTGTATCTGTGATAAACACTGCTACCAAAAGCAACTTTGAAAGAAAGGGATTGTTGGATTTACATGTCCTGATCACAATTCTATGTGGAGGGAATTCAGGTTAGGGATTCAAGCAGGACCAGAGAAGGAGCCATGGAAGAAAGCTGTGTATAAGTTTGCTCTCCATGGCCTGCTCAGCTTGCTTTAGATACAACCTGCCCATGCTGTCACCACCATCTGTGGACCCACAAGAAAATGCCTACAGACCAATGTGATGGGGCATTTTCTTCCAATTGAGGCTCCCTCTTTCCAGATAGCTCTAGCTTGTGTCAAGTTGACAAATATCTGACCAGCACAGTATTCTCTTCCACCAGACCATTATGCTAATCAACCACAGATGAGCAGCCATAAATAAAAGTTGAGACTTTATATTTATACTAACTAAAGAAATAAAAATTACTCTCTTCTTGCATGGGACCCATCTTTTCACAAAGCTTGGCAATATTTGATTATCATTTAAAGAGTTATTTTCTCATTGTCAGCCAACTGTCTTCCTATATAGGTTAAGAGACTATTTGTCTGGATCTCTAGCTATTTATTTGTTATTTGCATAAATCAGAACTAGTGTATCTATTCTTGGGTACTAGCCACTTGGGGCACTGTAAAGACACAACTTATATAGGAAATAATTTTAAACAAGTCACTTTACATTATGGCTGCCCCATTGTAGCTCCCAACTTTAAGAAAATATATAGAAATAGTTGATCTTAAATATTTAATTTAATCCATGCAGTATATATTGATAAATCATTATTTGCACAAATGTATTGAACATATGGAAAAAGATGGCATTTTAAAACAGAAAAACTATGGCTAAGAAAACAGAGATGGAGTAATGGTCAGTGATTTACAAAACAAATATCAACTGGTCTTTTCCCTTATTCCTCTGCAGGACTGAATTACAGGAGATCAAAAATTTAAGCATAACAGGACCATAGAATTATTTATGACCTTAGAAAGAAAAGACCTCCTAATGCCAAACAAACCACAATAAACCACAAAGAAAGGGATAAGTAATAAATCGACCTATGTAGAAAAATTTTAATTCTGTCAAATGAAGAGTAAACATAAAGAATGACAACTGTCAATTGCAAAATGTGTGAGGATAGGATGTTAGCAGTGCACAGGATAGACTGAAGGTTATCCTCTAATGATGTCAGGAGGGTCTGCAAACCAAGAAGCTGTGGAAACAAAACACCTATTATAAAATAGGCAGAGGATGTAAGCCCTAATTGTGAGAAATAAATATATCCTTAAAAATTCAAAGAGAACAGATAGTAATCAAATCTAATTTGTAAGGTGGGACAATTTGGTAGTACATATATATGTATGCACACATGTGTATGCATGCATGTTTGTATGTCTTGGGGCTCGCCAAGCATGCTTGTCATGGGACTCTGCCTACATCCACATCCCCAGCACCAGGAGTACAATGTGGAGGCTTGTTATCTTTAATGAGAATTCTGGGGACCAAACACAGGTCCCCATGTTTTCAAGGCAAGCAATTTACCAACTGAATTTTCTCCAGGGTCCTAGAAATTTGGTTTTGAAAGGTAATTTTTTTCAGTATCTCCCAATATTTTAAAAATGTCTATCATTTAACCCAGCAGAGACATTTGTAGGAATGTTTTATAAGATATATTCATAAGGATATTTCAAAAAATGTGCTCATAAATCTTTACTAAGGTGTCATTTTAATATAACAATGGGATTGGTCTCGATGATACTGCTAGATCTATTAGTAAAGGGCTTGATATATGAGTCAGTCACACAAAGGGATACTTTCAATCATTAAAATGTGTATGATGGTACAGGAGCCAACCTGTCTCCTTTTGCACCCATAGATGATCCTGGATCACAGAGCTCCATACCCAAATACTGTCAGGAGAAAGCTGGTCCCCCAGGAGTGCCCACACACCTGTGAGCACAGGTAAGACTGCCACTTCTGTTTAAATTCCTGGCCCAACAAAAAACCTCCAAGAGACATCAGGACACAGGAACTAAGGAATGGCCAGGGGACAGGATCCTTCTGGTTTATGTCTGCACCCCGCTGACCCTGTGCCAGAGCTCTTCATACCCAATCATCTGCCAGAGAGAAGTGGTCTCCCAGAAGTACTGATACACAGGCTTGTAGGAGGAACAAACCACAGTCAGAGACAGCAAGACCAGCTGACACCAAAGAAAACCAGATGGCGAGATGCAAGAGCAAGAACATAAGAAACAGAAACCGAGGCTACTTGGCATCATCAGAACCCAGTTCTCCCAACACAGCAAACTTGGATACCCCAACACATCAGAAAAGCAAGACTCTGATTTAAAATCACACCTCATGATGATGATGGAGGACTTTAAGAAGGACATAAATAAATCCCTTAAAGAAATACAGGAGAACACAGGTAAACAGCTAAAAGCCCTTAAAGAGGATACATAAACAGGGCCCAACATTTTGCTGCATACAGGATACACACCTCAGTGACAAAGAAAAACACTTCCTTAGGGCAAAGGCCGGGAAAACAATTTTCCAAGCAGTCCTAAGAGGAAAACTCATAGCTCTGAGTGCCTCCAAAAAGGAACTGGAGAAAGCATACACTAGCAGCTTGACAGCATACCTGAAAGCTCTAGAACAAAAAGAAGTAAATACCCCCATAAGGAGTAGATGGCAGGAAATAATCAATCTCAGGGCTGAAATCAACCAAGTGGAAACAAAAAGAGCTATACAAAGAATCAAGAAAACCAGGAGCTGATTCTTTGAGAAAAATCAATAAGAGAGACAAACCCTTAGCCAGACTAACCAGAGGGCACAGAGACAGTACCCAAATTAATAAGATCATAAAGGAAAAGGGAAAAATATTTACCATCACTTGTGACCCTACAGATTTTCTACAGTTATAGAAGGAACTAGGTGAAACTAGAAAGTGGGAATATGGAAGCCCTCTGGGCTGAGTACTTTGCTGTAAAAATGTCAAGAGAAGAAAGACTTTATTGTTAAAGCAATGACTAGTGCCAGTCCAAGCCATCCACCACTTCAATTGTTGAATAAGGAGCTAAGTATGATATCAAACAACAGTGAAAAATTTAGTGTCCTACACTACAAAACAGACTAAATTAATTTTGGCCCATGTTTTTGAAATGTGGTTAAATTGTGGTTAAATGTGGTTAAATTGACACAGATATAACAAAATGTTCGTGGTACATTTTTTAAAGTTATAAAATTGTGTATATATATATATACACACATATATATATACATATATGTGTGTATATACATATATGTATATATGTATATATATGTGTGTGTTTATATATACATATATGTATATATGTGTATATATATATATATATATACATATATATATATACATATAAGACTTTCTCATAAATAAAGGTGAGAGTTTTAGGAGGAAAAAAAGAAAAGAATAAATGAATAGATGACAATTACCCAAGTTAAGCTAACATTGCCAAGTCAATAATTACATAAATGCAATTGATTATACACTTGAATTGAAAGAGAAATTGTCAGGTAAGGTTTGTTTTCTTTTGTAAGAAGAAAATCAACAATTTATGGGAATATAAAACAGCAGAACAGTTACCTGAGGGTGATCAGTGGTGGCCGGTGGGGACTGGTTTCAAAACTATCCTGGGAGTTAGATATGGTCTACATCTCTTTGTGCTTGATTGCTAGTTTGTGAGGTGTATAGCTTTAAAATTCATTGATTTATATTCATAAAACACATTTTTCTTATGTGTGACTTCAATAAAACACAAAAAATCAAAACTCCTATTTTGAGCAAATTTTTTGAGCAAATTACATATGAATGATCCCAAATATAAGTGGGGAGTAATATTGATGTTAAAAATGGCGACAGTGGTCAACAAGACCAGGTGATTACAAACTAGGACTTATATTCTTAGTCTATAATAGTTAAACTGTTCTTACTTATTTTAGAAATTGATGAATGAAAACTAGTTATAGGTATCTAATTTCTCACTATCGCTATACTGCTTTAAATCAAGTTAATGTGCTCATGTATCTAAAAGACTTTAATATTGGGATTGGTCTTCATGGAAGTCATAACAAAATATTAGAAACTGGGTGGCCTAAACCCTACAGATTTGTTTGTGCTTGTGTCCTCACATGGGAAAGGAAGAGGAAATCTTCCTGTTCTTCTTAGGCTACCACCCATCAGATTAGGACCCTCTCCCAGGGCTTTAGTTAGTCTCAATTACCACTTAGAGACTCCCAGTCTCAGTTAGAGTCATATTACCATCACAAGTGAACCCACAGCAAGGACAAAGAGACTCAGATAATTATTTACAGAGCTGCTACTTCTAATAGAATGTGAGACACTAATTTCGAGTATTTCTGAAATACCTTCATTCTATGCCATTTCACAAGTGTAAATGTCTTACATAATGATAGAAAATTGAACTCATCTATTTAATGGAATCTGGATCAGCCGGGACATCTGGTTTTGCTGTTTAAAATAATTTGAAACTGGCAAATGAGTTGTGTTTTTATTGCAGTCCTGTTGCATTTCAGTGGGAGAAGAGCTTGGGCAACATCTGTTTCTAGGAACACATTGGGGGAGAAATTCATACGAATAAAACTGGCAATCGTGAGCAGATACACTGGGGACAGAGACTCCACTACCTTAGAAGCACAGTGACTTGCAGGAGCAGTAGCTAGAGTGATCTGTGATCAAGGAAATTTGTTTTCAAAAAGAGAGTCTGCAGAGAATGATAATGGCTACGAATTCAACATGAAAGTCAGACAAAGTCATTTAAGGGTGAAGTGAATCTTTGTTGGTCCTGAAAGCCTTCTGGTGTAGTTCACAGAGTAGCCTTGGAGTGAAGCCTTTAACCCAGTTCAGAATAACAAGTGGGTCCATGTTACAATGCTGTAGTTTTCAGCTACAGAAGACATTGTTGTAAGGATCTCATTTCAAAATTGTGCTAAAGTGCAAGATGTCTGGGGTTCCATAGTTAAGAAGTCCATGAATAAACCGGGTAGTGCGTGTTTTTAATCTCAGCACTCCAAGAAGGAGAGACAGGCAGATCTCTGAATCTAAGGCCAGTGTGGTATACAGAGTAAGTTTCAGGACTACCAGGACTACACAGAGAAATCCTGTGTAGCAAAAGCAAACAAAAGCAAACAAAAATAATAATAAAGAAGGAGGAGGAGGGAGAGGAAGAAGAGGAAGAGGAACAGGAGGAGAAGGAGAAGTCGTCTATGAATGAAATCAAGAATCCATTCTTTTCTGTTTGTCCTCTTTTAACTCATCTGCTTGGTGCACCTACCTATTCTCATGATTAGAAACTGACTGTTTCTAGCCTAGAGATGCACACAGAATAGAAGGAAAGATGCCTTCCTCCCATGCACCACTTTGTTGTTTTTGACTTGTAGGCAAATACTTTTCCAGAAATGTCCTAGCAGCTCTTGAGTCTCCTCAACTAGAGGAGGTCACACCCCCAGGTCCTTTGCAAGAAATGACCAGAAGGAGAGAGACTTTATGTTGCTGATGAGAGTGGGTATGATACCCACAGAGTTAACAGAAGCCTGGCTCCACACTTGCAGATGAGTCATGTGACCTGAGACTAGTCATTTGATATGTGCTTTGCTCATTTATGAAAAGAACAAATAATGTGCAAATTTTAAAACTGTCATAAAAGAGATAACATATATGCAAGCCTTGTCTAGAATTTTATCTATAGCACATTCAGTAAATCATTACATTTCATTGAATTAAAACAGCTCTATTAGCACAAAAGTAGCAGGAACATACCCTTAAATGTTTCCTAATTTCTAGGGCTAATGTCTTTATATGCTGCTATACATCAAAAGATAAGTTGCTATATAGAAAAAAACCTTAACATACTATGTTGATAACTGCATATATCAAAGTACAATGAAATATGACTACTAGAAATTCAAAACCACATTGTACCAAGAGGTCTAATACATAGTGGGTGTTCAATTCTCACAGGGAAATGAATAAGGCTCGTGAGAACCAATGGCTTCCCTGGGGCTTGCAGCTGGGTACTGAGTTAAAGGAGAATAATGACTTCGAAATATTTATTTAATATGGGAACTGTTATGGGCTTTTTGTACACTCCCCTTTCTCCTGGGAATCATCTCAGAACACAAAAGAAAATGGGTAACAAAAGGAACCACATTTTGGCTTCTTTTGGTGCTGAGGGGTCAGCCCGGGTCTGTCAAGTTGCTGAGCACACAGTCTACCACTAAGCTGCAGTCCCAGCTCAAACTCACAGGTTTTAAAATAAAACCCGGAGAAGCCAACTTTTCCAGGCTCTAAATAACTGCAAAGGCATCAGATCCCAGCTGGGTTTGAACATATATCTTGAGAAGAGAAGGAAGGATACCAGAGAGAAAGAGAAGAATAAGCAGATACTAGAATTTCAAGAAATCAAGAAAAAGAGAATTATATTTTCCATTTAAGCAAGTATATGCATCTTTGTGCATGTGTGTATGTGCACATGTGTGTACATGTGTGTGTGTGTTTATACATGTGCATATGTGTGTTATGTATACATGTATAATGCCTGTCCACATGGGCATCTCCTTCCATCATTCTCAACTTTATTGAAGCAAGGTCACTTGATTGACCTTATTGGCTACTTTAGCTAGCCAGCTTGCCCTGGGAGTCTTATGTCTCTGAGTCGTGAGTGCTAGAATTACAGACTGCCATTTTCAGGTGGGCTTTTCTGTGACTTCTGATGAACCACACTGTGGTCCTCAGATTTATAGAGCAGGTGCTTTAGCCTCTGAGTCATCTTCCAGCCTCCTGAGTAGTATTTCTCGAAGCTGAAAGTGTTAGCGTTTTAAGGGTCCAAACATGGGCCCCAATATCACTAAGCCAAGCTCACTCGACCTAAATATGCCAATTAATTAAAGAATGTTTTAGTGAAAGGCAGAGAAAGGAGATTTATTCAAAATGGCCACATTGGTGAGAGGAGCAAATGGGGTGCAGGGACAACCTTCTAAGTCCATCTTTCAAGGGATGGCATGAAATTTAGGTTTAAACAAAAGGTAAGAGGCACACATAATGAAGCATCCCTGTTTTGGGTGTGGTCGCATCTGTCACTGACCTGTCATTATCTAGCTCTTTATTTACCTCCGACTCTGTCCTGCAAAGTTGTCGGGAAAGTCATGGGAGATGTACAAAAGTCTCCCTGCTCTTGCTGATACGAGGCTTCAGCTTTCCCTTCCCTCCGCATGAGATCCCTGGGAAATTCTACCTCCTCATGGTCTAATAGATAAAAAAAAGAGAGAGACGTTTCTTCTGCCAAGGAAGTTACAAAAGTCTACCGTCAAAAGTCCAAAAGCTGCTGTGGTTCTGCACACCTCAAATCCCAGCTTTGGGGAGGCAGAGTCGTATGGATCTCTGTGGGTTTAGGCCAGCCCCCTCTACAGAGCTAGGGAGATCCTGTTTCCTGCACTCCGGACCCCAAATTTCAGAAGTTGCTGCCAAGAGCATCACTGACTCTTTCTGGCTGTGAAGCACAGGAAATAGGTGAGATTGCAAATTCAAACACATGGGCCCTGTTTTCAGGAAGGAGTTGGAATCTGGGCAGAGGGAGAGGCTTCACACTTATTAATCCGCCTTTATCCACTGTCTGAAGAAAGACTAGAGTGATAAAAACTCATACACAAAGTACCCCAAACTCCAGCCTGCCTAGAGTAGCAAACGAAACCCCTTCCCTACACAATCTTTTTCCACACATTTTTAATTAAAGCAGTGTTTCTGAGTACCATGAAGCAAGATTTTAGCTAGAGGATGGTAAGAGAACCAGTGGAAATCAGCTTGAGATTTAAGGCACGTGGAAGATATGCCCAAACCCATCTTCGATGAAGCCAACAATCTAGTTGTGTTATACAACTACTGACTTTGTTATCCCACCTAAAGCATATGTAACCAAAGGGGGAAAATATTTCTTTGAATTTCATCAAAATTAAAAATACTTAGATTTCAAGGAACACTGTCAAGAAAGGTAAAAGAGTCTAGAACTAAGGCTTTATAAGTAGTTAATGTATACAAGAATAAATAATGTAATTTGAAAATATGCAAAACATTTGTATAGACATCCCTCCAAAGAAGATAGGCAGGTGGCCAACAGGTGCCTGAAAGGATGCCTGGTGTTGTGATCCCAGAGAGCATCCAAATTCAAGGAACAGGGTTCTACTCCGCGCTCACTGCAACCTTAACCAGGGATGCGTGTTTAGAAACCAGAGCCCAGATCCACTGCTGCTGGACCTGGAAATGTCTCGGCTGCTTTAGTGAACTATTTGACATTTCCTCAAAAGGTTAAACACAGAGTTACCATGTTACCACACTGCTCCAAACTTGATTATATGCCCAAGACAAATAAGTGAAAATGTCTATCAAGAGGTGGTATGAAGCAAACAGGGCATTGTGTGTTCATAGAAAAGACTGAAATAATGCCTCATGCTTAGTGTGGTTGGACCTGGAAACCATTCCGCTAAGGTTCCTCAGGAGGCCAAGAACAAAGGATGGTGTATTCTACATCTGCTGTATGGCTTTTCCAGAATAGTTAAGACCAAAGACAAAGACGGTCAATTAGAAGTTTCTTAGAGAGATGAGGAGATTATGGATAGAGAGAAAGAGGGAACGACTGCTAACACATGCAGTTTCTGCTTTGGGAATAATGTAAATGTTTTGAAATTAAACTTATAATTTCCCAATTCTGAATATACAAAAAAAAATCATCGTACTGCACACATAAATGAGTGAATTTAGCGCCATGAGATCTCTCCTTACAAAGCCATAAAAGGGAGATCTTGTTTAGTGCACATAATTGACTTTACAAGCCAGTGTACACCTTCTCTCTACGCTCTTTCATGATATGTGATGTCCTCTCAGGTTAGAGTTCATGGGACGTCTAGTCTGAGAACTGTGAGAAACCAATAACATATCTCATCATATACCTTTTGAACCTCTCAGGTGATCATGCTTAAATAGGATAACTCTTCTGATTTCTGTTCCCTGTAGCTTTACTTACTAAAAATGGGGGCTGGAGATTTGGCTTAGTGATTAAACACACTGGTCTTACAAAGTACCTGGGTTCAATTGTCTGAAGACACATGGGGCTCACACCATCTGTAACTCCAGTTCTAGGGGACCTGGCAAATTCTTCAGCCTCCATAGATACAGACACACACACATGGTACACAGACATATATAGAGGCAAAACACTTAGGCACATAAAGTAATAATAAAAAAATCAAATCTCAAAACGTATTGATATATGTGTATATATATATATATATATATATATATATATATATATATATATATATATATATTTACATGTGTGTTTGTTGATGAATACTTGGTCAGAAACTGCTACCAGAGTAGATGCCTTAGTGTCAGAACTCCAGCCAGTACTCAAGACGCTGAGGTTCCAAGAGTAAAATCACCTCCCCATGCAAAGCTCCAAACACCGTTCTTTTTCACAGATTCAGCTTTAGGTATATTCAAGTAAAAATGAGAACAAAGTTAAAAGAAACGCTGCCAGTATTAGAGAAGATCATTGCTGTGGAATTCATATACACAGAATGAGCATCATGAGACTTACATAGACAAAAAGGAGCTAGAGTACAGACTTCGAATCTAAACCATGCTAAATAATCAGGCCCCTCCTCCTCGCCCCTCATCTCCTGGAAATGCTTATCTGCAGGTCAATGCTGGTACCTCCTGGGCTGCTATCCCCACTGCATGCTGGAAACTGTTCCAGAAGGGGCAAGGTATTCATGAAGGACAGGTTTATGTGACATTAGTTTTAGAGAAGTTTTCTTTTGTATCTCTTTTCCAAAGTTCCCTATTCTGCCCTGTTTTTAAGAACTGATATAGAGACTCATAAAGAATGTTGGCCCTGAAGGCTGGTTTTAATCAAGTTTAGCCCTGCTAGCCAGCTGATATCAATTTAGAATTTCTTGGATGGGATCTGTTATTAAAGTTTCTGGAGGAAGCTAAGCCAAGTGTCTTAGAAATGGAGCTGGGGTCATTTCTCCAAAGTTTTTTTTTTTCTCTCTCCCAGTCCTTTCCTGTCCCTAAAGGGAGGTTGGTTTATTACTGCAGATTTCTGCCTACTGTCTGGGTCAGTAGAGATATGTGAGTCTCCCCAATGGGAGACATTCTCACACTCTGGCCATCTTCCTTCCATTTCTTTGCATGCTGAGACCCCTCCAGGACCTTGGTGATGGACAGACTGAAGATGCTACAGGAAGGTACAGTAGACAGCTTGATGCCCCCCACAGTGGCAGCAAGTCTTAGTCTCTCAGACTCCAAATACCTTTCCTTGTTAATGAGCTAGGTTCCCAAACTCTTTAAAGTGATTTTCATTCTGTGCATGTTATAAGGTTCAGGGGTACTGGTGGGGTAGGAGAAAAGGAGAGAGTGGGGTTCAAGGCACCCAGGCAACAGAGCAAGAGCAAGTTCTGCATCCTGAATCCTGGCTTCAAAGTGGACACTAAGTGTTCACTTACTGAGGCCACTGGTTGCAGTTCATGATTAACAGTGGCTACAATCTATAGCAGTTTAAAATAGAGTGATCAAATGTATGTGAGATGGGCAGAGTAGGGGAAGGTATATGAGATGAATGTTATTAAAAGAAGCCATGTATGTTAGCATGTTAGCTTTCCTTCTAGGCTCTGTCCAACAGTTACCTAGCAGCAGACAGGTAGCCGCATGGCTTGCTATAAAAAGGACTGTTTGGACTCTCTTAGCTCTATGATCCTCTTCTGTCTCTGGTCTCTGGCCTCTCCCCCTCTCCCTCTCTGTCTCTCCATATGTTCCTGGCTGGCCTTTCTCCCTGCTTTCCCCACCTCTGTCCCCTCTCTTTCTTTGCCTCTACTTGCTTCTCCTCGACCCCCCTTCCCATAACCACAATTAAACTTTATTTTATACTAGACCCATCGTACAACTGGTACCTGGGGGATGGGGATGCCTCAGCATGGGCCTGGCTAAGGCACCTCCTCTCACTGCACCATACCACACTTTATAAAACCTATCAATGTGTACATATACTAATACCAGCTAGGTAGAAATATTGCTAACAGTTTTAACACAGTGAAGGGCAATATAAGATGCTGTGGGGTATATTGCACATTAGATATAAAAATTATGAGTCAAAAGCTTTAAGTTCAATAATCATAAGGGAAACAGATAAAGACAGAAGTGCACTTTCCAGAAATAAATGACTGTGATGCATCTTCCTCAGACTAGGATGGATGTACTGGTCAAGAACTAAGAAGAGACATAAAAATGCTCAAAATTTGACTTGGATATTGTGCCCCAGAAGGGTCTTGTTATGATTTGTCCACAGAGGGGTGCTGGTATCAATGGTGGGAATTTCAGAGGTGAATTTTCATGAATGTCTTTAGGTTGTTTGATGAGCCCTCAAAATGTAGGTCTGGTGGGACCTAGCTCTCCCAAGACAGTTGTTATAAAAAGCCTGAGCTTGTTCCATTTGGTGCTTGGGTTCAAGGCATGATCATCTCCTTGCTCAGACATGTACTTTGACTATGGCTGCCCTGTATGTTTCCACACAGCCAAGAACAGCAGGACCCCTCCTGGTACCACATTCTAGAACCTTCCAAACTGTGAGGCATGATGAGTTCCTGGTTGGGTTCTGTTGTTGTTGCTGTTCTTGTTCAGCAGTTTTAAACATTACAGTTGTTCTAGTTTGAATTTTATTGCAATGATAAATGTCATGACCAAAAGCAACTTAGGAGAGGAAAGGGCTTCTTTCAATTTACACTTCCAGGTCGTAGTCCACTATTGAGGGAAGATAAGGCAGGAGTTCAAGCTGAGAACTGAAGCAGAAACTGTAGAAGTTAGGCCTGGTTCTTCCTCCCAGTCTCATGTTCACAGAAATAAGACTCACACTCAAAGTATATTTATAAATGCCTTGGCTATATAGAAGGCTCTACTCTGACTAGATCATACTTAAAGTAAACCCAATTATTTTAAACTACATTTTGCCATGTGGCTGGTTACCTGTGCTCAGGTACCATGTGTAAGGTACCATCTCCTTACATCTTACCTACAAATCTACCTTACCTGGCTCTATCCCAGGATCCTTTCTACTCCCAGATACCCTACCTTCTATTTCCTGCCTGAGCCATAGGCCATGGGCTTTTTAATTGACACACAATACACAAGATATTCTCTCTACAAGAAACTCCTGGGGAATGTAGCTCATTGACTTGTTCACTAGCTCATGTTTAGTTAGCTTTCTTATCTAGCCCAGAATCACCTGTCAATCTTCAATGAAGACAATCTCTCACAGGTTAATCTGATCTGGTCAGTTGTTTAATTGAAGGTCCCTCTCCCCAATGACTCTAGATATTGTCAGACTGACAATAGAAACTAACCACCGAGTATCTTTCATTGTTGGTCCTGTCTTCGTTAGGGTTTTTATTGATGCAACAAAACTCTATGACCAAAAATCAAGTTAGGGGAGGAAAAGGTTTATTCAACTTACACTTATACATTGCTGTTCCCCACTGAAGAAAGTAGGGACAGGAACTCTAACAGGTCAGGAACCTGAGGCAGGAGCTGATGCAGAAGGGATGGAGAGGTGCTATTTATTGGCTTGCTTTCCAAGGCTTACTCCGTATGATTTCTTATAGAACCCAGGACCACCAGGGATGATACAACACCTCATGGGCTGGCCCATCACCTATGGATCACTAATTGCATGGCCCTACAACTGAATCTCATGGAGGTATTTCCTCAACTGAGGCTCCTTCCTCTTTGATGACTCTTAACTTGTGTCAAGTTGATAAACAAAACCAGTCCATACAGGTCCCATGGTTGAGTTTTAAATTCTTGTTTGGGAATATACAGGTATTCTTATCCATTATAACTATTATCTATATCAATGCTTAACTTGCACCATCTCTGTTCACTGGTAACCATTTCAAATTTGCTCTTGAGTCTTTGAGCCATGACAACAATGACTTGTAATAACTCCTTCAATTTCTGAAATAATAACACACCTCAGATTCACTTCATCCATTTCTTGCCATAGGTCAAGCCATCAGTCAATTTCTCCAAGGAGACATAATTCCTTTGAAAACTGTATTTAGAAATCTTAAAGTAAATTTTAGAAGTTCTCTTGTGTGTACATCTTTTTTAAATGGTTAAAATAATATACTTAAAATAAAGCATGAATTCACAATAGTATGCTTAATTAAAAGTTACAAGCAGGGGGTTGTACTTAGAATTCCTAATCTCACATTTATCTATCCATTGTGCAAGTAACATTCCATCTTCTTACATCAACATAATTATCCACTTAATACACAATAATCTCAAAAACAAAGAAGAGCTCACATACTGCCAGCAGAGACATAATTACTGAAAACAGTTTATAATCTCTTTTTGAATTTTTTGTTTTGGTTTGTAGACTTATAATAATGTAAAGCCAAAGCACAGTGTTTTAAACCCACGTGAAATGATTGTGTCATTATGGCTTTTGTTTTTCTTTGTTGTCAGTTTTGTTTTGTTTTTTTATTAAAGGCTTTTCAAGGTTTTGTTTTCATTTATGATTGTGCAACCAATTTATAAAGTTTCTAATTTAAATCTACAAAATAGGGTGGAACTATATATTTGAATTATTTTATGCTCACTTCATGATATTTGATTTAGGGATTCCATTGCTGTAAAGAGACATCATGACCAAGGCAACCCCTACAAAACAAAACATTTAATTGTGGCTGGCTTACAGCTTCAGAGGTTTAGTCCAGAGGTTTAATCCATTATCATCATGGCTAGAAGCATGCAGTGTCCAGGCAGATATGGTACTGGAAAAGGAACTGAGAAGGCTGCATCTTGATCCACAGGCAGCCAGCCAGAAGAGACTGACTTTCAGGCAGCTAAGAGGAAGATCTCAAAGTTCATCCCTGCCACGCACTCCAGTTGAGTCAGCTTGACAGGCTGAGGCTTGGAAGCTACTCACAAGGCAAAAGAGTCTCACGGAAACTCACTCCTGGAGTCTGGCGTTCTCTCTAACCCATTCATTAATTTTCAATTCCCAAGTTAGTCTAGTGTATGGATCCACATGGTCTCTTTTAGTATTATCCTATTATAAGTGCCTTTTAAGATTGAATTCTGACATAGCTAAAGCCTTCACCAGTGTTCCAACAGACCTGGAAAGTCCTTGAGCAAGACTATGGGCTTGTAAATTCAGTAAGAATGTTGCTATTCAGTGACATTCAGAATTGCCTCTGGTACTACACTATCACTTTGAATAAAAGCTAAGTCACTGTCCTACACAGGAATTTACCATCACCAAGGAAGAAGGAAGTTTCAGACCGAAGGAGAAACCAGAATAGATACTTAGAACTATAGCTGAGTTACACCCATACACACATGTATTTACAATGGCCTAAGGTGGTGGATATACAATAGACTAAAATAGGAACTATGACAAGGGCACGAAGCCCTTGACCATGGCTTCTAAGATTAGGTGAATCTTAGGTAGAGCCCTTGTTGATCCCAGTTGTTAACAATGAATTCTATCCCAGGTGGTTCCCGTTAGACCTTCTGTGTTTACATTCCTCTGTTTTATGTAAGAATCCAATAACCTCTTTGTACCTTGCGAGTGTGTCACCCAACTTCCTTATTGTCTTCTGTATAAAAAGTTTGATGCTCGATTTGACAAATTACATTCAGATTCTACACAACCTCTCCTGTGTGCATCTGTCTGACATCTCATCCAACGCTTTGCCCACCTGCGACTAGAGACCCATTCCACGGAGACAAAGGGGCCCAGAGGGTCTGCGGCACATCCCCACAATGACACACTTCCACCAACAAGGCCATACCTACTCCATCAAGGCCACACCTGTTCCAACAAAGCCACACTTACTCCAACAAGGCCAAGGCTCCTAATAATGCCACTTCCTGGGATAAGCATATTCAAATCGCCACCATATTTAATATAATTGCTGGAAACGTATTCTCAGTCTTGGTTCTCTAGGACTAGAGAATTAGTGGTTCTTTGAGCTACTGAATGACTTTTGAAATAAACTCTCTTTCTGCTAATTCTGCTAAAACTGGCTTTTATTTCCTGTTACTAAACTTTGGTTCAGAAAGGTAGCTGTGGGGTACAGTGGAGATGCCCACCAACCTACCTGGTCAAGAACTAGCTTTATTATATAAGATAATAACAAATTTTGAAGCTATTGAAGTTTAACAAGCAGTATGCTCACCTCTTCATTAACATTCATTTAAATTAGAAAAAACAAAACAAGGGATTTGTCATATAAAAAAGAAAAACACTGCCCAGTGCCCACTTCTCCCTCTGTGTAGCCAGGCCCTTTGCAAATGGAGCTGACTGGAGGGAGGGAAGCTTAGCTGGGTCGGGGAAAGTGCAGTGCAAGATTTTGGTCTCTACTGTGAATGCTGAGACAAAGAACACAATCAGAAACAACTTTGGAGAACTGGTTCATTTCTGAGGGGTGGGGGATGGGTATTGATACCCCTGGGGAAGTGGTCAGGATCTTAGGGGCAAGGATTTTGTGGCCATATACCAATGGTCAGGTCAGGAGTGTTGGATGCTTCATTTGCATACTCAGAGGCTGGAGTGTGAATGTATGGGAGAATTTTATAAGGTCAAACAAAGAGAGAAACTTGATGACTGTCAGGTAATCATTTCTTCCTGGAGTTGGTGGTGGGGGAACTGCTTTTATAGTGCCAAGTCGGGAGTGAGGAGGTGGCTGATTCCTGCAGTCCTCATTTGAGGTGTCAGATGTTGAGGCTCCCTTGACCCTTTCTTGGTAACCCTGAGCCTTACAGTCTCATAGAAAAATGTTTCAGATAACATTTTCTCTTCACTTCTAGATGTCAGGAAGGCTGGAATAATGTTCAAGTATCTTTCCCAGCTGGCTCCTCATATAACTTGTTTCTTTTTCTTTATACACAGTGCTACATATGAGACAAGAGTTTCATTATTCATGTTGAACCTTCCTCATGGTTCTGGCACAAGGAAGGCTGAGAACCTGGAATTTAAAGAGCCTTTCCTTCCTGAAGAGTGGCTAGCAGTATAATCTCAGAGAGTGGTTTCCTCTGATGAACAGCAGTGCCCTTTCTCCTAGTAACTGGGGAACCTTACACTGGAGTGCTCCTCTCTTCAAGTCCTGAGTATGAACTGAGAGTGCTCTCAGAGTCATTGTGAGATGTGTTCTCTTTCATCCCTGGCTAGAAGTATATAGTATCTGGGAAAAGAGGAGTCTGATTACTGTCAATGGGAAGCTGTGAAAAAAATAACCAAGTGGGATGCTAAAGTTATCTTGTTTGCTCCATTTTCATGACAATGGTCCTTGTACGGTTTTCTAGACACTTCCAGTTCTGATGTATTTTCTGCTTGGTCTCTGGCAACAAAAATACCTTATAACCAACAAACTACTCTCCCACTTTCCATGTAATGTTTATTGTCATAGAGGATGGTAATGGTTTAGACTAGAATTCCTCTTAGCTGTCACAAGTCTATGACAAAAATATTCTGAATTCCAGAATTCAGAATTCTGAATTTGAGAAGTGCTATGAAGAGTTTGTTATGAGAATTTATAGAGCCAAGAAATAAGTCAGAACATTTTTGATCATGTCATTAATTCCAATCATGTGAGAACATGCTTTCCACCAGTGATGCCTCACACCAGACCCTGGAAGTGTATTAGAGTTTTCTAGAGGAGCAAAACATAGGATGAAAGTGTACTCAAAGGGGGTTTATAGAATTGGCTTACATGATATAGTTAGAGTAGTCCATCAATGGTTATTTCATGCCAGAGAGGCAAAGAATCCAATATTTGCTTAGTCCACGAGACTTTGTACCTAACAGTTCCAATTTAGTATCAAAGGCCTGGAGGAGTTCTGAAGATCTGCAGAACTTCCTGAAGACAAGCATGAAGAATCTATTATCAACAAAGGAATCAGAAAAGCAATCACCGAGTAGATGAACTCACCAGCAAGACTGAAAGCCAAGAGATCAGAAGATCATGGCTTTCCTTCCATACCTCATGCCAGGCAGCCACCATACTTTTAGGGTGGTTTCCCCACACCAATTAAAACAATCAAGACAATCCTCTACAGACATTCCTATAGACCCACCCCAACAGACAATCCTTCCTTGAGACTGACTCTAGTTTTTGTTAAGTAAACAACCAAAACTAGCAATTCTAGAAGTGAAACTAGTTGGTATAAGTTGGGGTTCAGTAAATGCCAGGGAACATTCCACAACTCAGTTCTACACAGCTCTTCAACATGGTCTCACAAAGACTCATGAAATGACTATTCCTAATGTGTGCTCCATTGTACTATTTTATGTGTGGAACACAGAACTTTTAAGTACTTTCACTGAGATTCCACAGTAGTAAGAGAGGAAGCAGGAGTCAAACCCAATCACTATGGCTTCTGTGCCCATTCTCAACTACTTCACTATTTCTCATCCTAATGGAAAGGGCTTTCTGATTAGTATGTAAATCACTTATACTTGATAATGGCATGTCTTACAAGGTTAGTGAAGCCATAAATTACTTTATAAAAGAATAGAAGTATTATTCATCTCTGTCAAAGGCACACAATATTTTCCTCTAAATCAAATCATCCAATAAAAATAAATTACACAGTCCAATTAAAATACGCTTCTAACTTAGTAGGAGCAAGTATACCAACCTCACTCACACAGGAAAGAAACCATTATCTGACGTCTTTCCTTTATTTTGTATGCACAAACTAGTTAAACTCTTATTAGTCATTTATCTAATGAGAATTTAATGGTCACCTATTCTTTTTATCTGGCATCATAAACAAATTCAAAGCCAAGTTTAAAAAAAAAAGCAAATATTCATGAAATTACATAAGAAGGAAGCAGCATTTAAATATCAGGAGATAAATTCCACAGATTTGTGATATGTGGGAGCATGTTTATACCCATGGGTACACAAACCTGTGTGTCACACTGGCTGGAGGCCTTGTTCCCTTCAAGTGTTTTATCAAGATTCATTAAGTCTTGGGTTTCTAAGAAGACTAAGAACAACTACCAGTTGAAAATTCCCATACCTAAGGGATCCAGAATTCTATAACTCCTAGTCAGATCCCAGGTCTGTGGTGAGTCGTTACATAAGAAACCACACTGAGCCTGTTTCTTAACCTGAAAAAGTAGGTAACTGTCCTTCTTCCCAGAAAGCAGTGGTGTAAATACGACATGTCCCATAGTATTAAGCGTAGTATTGAGCACTCCTCTATCCTTCAGTTGGAAGGAGTGTTTGGGGAGACTTAAGAGCCTTGCTGGAGAAAGCACGTCTCTGGAGGTGGACTTTGAGAATGCACAGCTCTCCTCTATGTCACGTTCATGAGCCCTACTTTGTGCTTGAGGTTCTTGATGTGCCCTTGCAGTGTCATTCTCCTGCCTCCGTGCCTGCAGCCTGCTGCTATGTCTCAATGCCATGATGAATTCTTACCCTCTGGAACTGTAAGCCAGAACCAAAATAGTCCCTTTCTTACATAAGTAGTATTTTACCATAGCAATAAATTGCCTTATAGAGAGGGCTAAAAAGGAAGTGATCTCCACACAAATGCAGTCTCTAACATGTGCATGCATCTGTCGACAGCACTGTTCTCCTTGCCTCTGTCTTGCCTTTTTCTTCTCTTGGGAAAGTAGAGATCACTGGGGAGCTAGGGTTCCATCTTCTTCAGAGATATCTAAAGGACTTGGCAAAGCCTAGTGGACCTAGAAAAGATGTAGAAAAGAGTAGAGTCCTAAGAAGAGATGCTTTAAGGAAAAGGAAAAAAAATAGGTCTTTAAAATCCTGCAGTATCCATCCAACCAGGTCACCAGAACATCAAAGTAGGGATTCAGGCACAGTCATGGAGAAGCCATGAAGCAAGAAGATAATTTTGGGATGTGTGCAACAACCTTACCTCTGTTTAGAGCAAATGAAGAGCAGAGGGCAGATATCATTGAATTGTGATGCTGTGTTAAATAGTCACTGTCACTCTAGCTAAGGAGAGTGCAGCCAGTGCCACAGCTGTCATCCTGTTGATCCCAGACTCCTTCCTTTCACCTTGTACTACCTATACATCAAATGGTGCTAACTCAGCCAGTGAAGCTAACCATGTTTTCTGAGCTGAAGGTACAACATCACGTTGCTTGCTTCGCCTTCCCTTCAGCTTTAACCACTGTCCAAAATGCCTTTACTCTTTTAGGAGTGACTATTTTTCCTCTCTCTCTACAGAAGGGGTACTCTAAGTAGGCAAGTTAGAATGTAGATATACCAAATCTGGCCAAATGCCTGTTTTTATAAAAAAGCTTTATCTAAATATATCCACAGCTATTGACAAAGACAATGCCTATTGGAGCTTTTGTACAGAGCAGCTGTGCTGAGTAGCTGAAACAGGTCCTATCTAACCCACAAAGTGTGAACTACGTATTATCTAACTCCTCATCAGAAAAGTTGGCCAGCGTGTTTTCTGCTTGAATCAAGGAAGAGTACTGTGAATCAAGAACTGTTGTTCTTGGTTCATAGTAGACAATAAATAAACACCAAAGATAGAAGTGAGGGCCAATGTAACAGCGAAGTTCTTCATTTTTGGATGCAGTTATACGGAAAACTCGTATTAACAGAAGGAACAGAAAAATTAAATGTCTAATAGTTACACTTTTTAGAAAAACCTTTATACACACACACACACACACATACACACACATGACGTGCGCCAGTTAATTTTGGTATGCTTGACTCTAGCTCAATGGCTGGGCATTTCTAATCCTCCCTGAGGCTAGCATACATTCTCTCCTCCAACTTTCCTTGACTCAACTTACTAAATCAACATTTCATCTCTGCTATCCCAGACTCAAGTGGGGGAGTGGCCCCTAGGGCCACTTTCTGAATTCCTACAGCTCTTATGTCAATCCCCCTGCTTCTGCATAGTGGTGATTTCCTCCTCTTCCTCCTCCTCCTCCATCTTTCTCTCTCTCTCTCTCTCTCTCTCTCTCTCTCTCTCTCTCTCTCTCTCTCTCTCTCTCTCTCTCTCTCTCTCCCCCCCCGCCCTTGCCTCACAATCTAAAAGTTCCATCTCCTTCTTTCTGCCCAGCCATTGGCAGTACAGCAATTCTTTATTATCAATTGAAGACTGCTGAGGCCAGGGGCCCTCAGGTCTGGAAGTGGTGGTTTTGGGAGCCAAATTAAGACAAAGCATTAGAAACAATTCCCAACATTATTTGCTGCTGCAGCTGGAGGTATTGGAAAGGAGTGAGGGTTGCATTTTTAACTGTATTTTCAGAGGCACATGTTATAGGTAGATTTGATCAATGTATCAATTTCTTACATAAATTTATTTTCTTCTACAGCTCATTTTAAAAGTTAATAAATATATTTACTATTGAAAATGTGGGGGAAGAAAAATAAAATCTATCCCATTTCTTAAGGATGGTCTTTATTCCAACTATAAAAACACATTTTCCAAGCTGTAGATGGAATTCATCTGGTTGAGGGGTTGCCCAGCATGCACAGTGCCCTAGCTTCCACCTCCAGCATATCATAGCACAGGGCCTGGTGGTGCAAACCTTGTAATGCCAGCACTTAGGAGGTAGAAGCAGGAGGATTGAAAGTTCAAGTCATCCACAGCTATATAAATGAACCCAAGAATACAAGGCCAGCCTACATTACACAGAACCTTGTCTAAAATTTTTTCAAAGTTGTTTTCATATTAAAACATAGATTTTTCAACAATTTTTAACATTTTCTTGTGTGTCATTAATAAGCGTTTTATTTGTACAATTTTGGATGTGGAGACTATTAAGTCAAAAAGTACATTTACTAAAAAACTTTGGGGATTTAAGCAGAAGAAAATGGAAGTTTGCATAATGAGCAGAAGAGGATCTTAGGGAGACAAGGAACAGATGAGCTGCAGCTGGTCCTAAGCTCTGTTTCCTGTTCTAATTTCTACCAATAGGAGTATGGAGCATCTTGTCTGACAGTCTTCCGAGGATGAATGCACAGAAGGAAAGCATGCCTCAAGGAACCAAGCTGAGGAGACCAAAAGCACACAGGAAGAAGTGAGAATCATACATCCACTGCCGTTGTAAACTCTGTGCTGCTGTAATAGATCACCTGAGGCTTGGAGACTTACAAAGAATGAAATACATTCTCGTGGTTCTGAAGGTGGGAATGCCTGTGGTCAAGGCATTTTCAATGTGACAGCGATCTTTATTCATCTGTACATAGCAAAAGGCAGGAGGGTAAGAAAGGCACAAAGTGTGTCCTCATATGGGAGAAGAGTAAAAGAGAATGAACAGACTCTGGGAAGACCTCTTGGGTCAGAACAAATTCACTCACAAGGGCAGAGACAGCACAACCTAAACACCTCCCCAACACAACTGCAATGGGATGAATGCTATCAAGCACCTTTGTCTTCTATAACTGTTTTTTATAAATTCTTCATAAGTAACTTCAGGACATTCATAATTGACATGGCACAATAATTTAAAATGATACAATTTTTTTCATTTAACTGATAGAGTTTTAAGTTTAATTGATAGATGTTTTCTTTGCCTCGGACTCGAAACCCTGTCTCAAACAAACAAACAAACAAACAAGTACTCAACCTCACTCCAAATGTCCCTCTTTGATCCTGTAGATGTTTTATTAGGCATCTTGAGACACTGTTTTCATTGCTAGTTTATGGAAGGTAGAGTCAGTAGTAGAGGTACCCCATGGCACCAGAAAACTTCTACAGTTTTCTATAGTGTTGGCAAACCAAAATGCTATGATGGAGGACCAGGCAACTTCCAAAGCCAGGGTCAGAAAGAAAATGTAAGGAGTATGGTGGCCCTTTTCTCTTCTTCAGAGGGGAGCATGCTGAGATAGAGAGAACAAGTCACATGCCAAAGGCTCCCCCTGTGCTGTGCATTTTCATTGGGTTAACATAAAAGTCGATTTTTAAAGAAGGGATTTGCAAGCTACCTATTTATAAGATGCCAGCTGTCCATGGTATTAGAACAGGCTGTGTGGGTCTCAAGAAAAGGACTACATAATTCAAAGTATTTCGGCAAGGCTAAAATGCTGTTCTGCAGTAGGGCACTTAGCTGCAATTAGCCTGCAAGCAGGCAGGCACAGTGGGCAAAAAGCCCATTGGATTTGTATTCCCAAGAGAAAAGAGCTCCTGTGCCTCATTCTGGGTTGCCAGAGCTCAACCTCATATTCTCACATGGCTGGCTGATCTGAAGGGGCTCGGCTGATCAGAAGAAAGCAATGATGAGTGCCATGTGCAACCTGGAGCACATATATTGATGTCAAGAAGTTCTGACACTGGAGGATTTTGACTTTCTGCCACATGGTGGTTTTATAATGGAGTTTTGACTTCTTTAACCTATGGATAGAAATTTAACACTGCTCACCCACCCGTGCCATCTGTCCTTCCACTCTACCACTCTTGTGCTTCTCCACTTGAGTAAGAGGCTCTGATCCCAACTCCAGGCCACCCATCCTGCATGTGTCTAGTGGCATGCCATGTTTTCATCTGGTCTGCGTGCGCGAGTGCACACACACGAGAGAGAGAGAGAGAGAGAGAGAGAGAGAGAGAGAGAGAGAGAGAGAGAGAGAGAGAGAGAGAGAGAAAGAGAGGCTCATAATAAAAATGTCTCTTTTTCTGTGGTACAGAAGTGAGTGTGGGGTTGTCACTCTGGAAAGTGGTGTGGGCTGGCTTGTGGTGATTTCCACTGACTAGAGATAACTCCCTGAGGTTCTCTCCTGTGCTCTCTCTCACCCGCACCTACAGCCTCCACAGTGCTGTTTCCTAAAATAGATGCAGTTGCTACTTCCTAAGATCTTCATCTTCTTCACTTGTGTAAACTGAATCTATATTTAATAGAGATATGGTTTGAAGAAGATATGCCTCTTCTGACAATGCTTTTTCAAATTTTTTAATGCTTTAAAATACTGATTGAGGACTTTTTTTTCTATTACCAGGGCTAAATAAAATCAGGCAATATTTGACTAGTTGTAATGTAATAAGAAGGCTAATATGTTCTTGGTGCATTTATTTGTTTGTGTTCATAAATGGTGCATACAAAGTCTGTAAATGATTATACAGCAATGAATAGAAAAGCCTTAAAATGTAACCAAAATATATCAGAGGTAACAGGCTAAAACTATTGCAATTGCAATTGTTATTATTATTGTTGTTAAAATTATTCTATTTGTAATTGATTATGCAAATACACCAATGTTTTCATCTAAAGAAATGGAAAAGTAGCCAAAGGACTTACTTCATAACACTACTAGCAAGTAATAACTTGAGTATTAATTTTTAAAAAAGATTTCTTTTACCTACTGTAAATACATACATACTCTATCTGCATATACCCCTGCATGCCAGAAGAAGGCATCAGATCACATTATAGATGGTCGTGAGCCATCGTGTGGTTGTTGGGAATTGAACTCAGGACCTCGGGAAGAGCAGCCAGTGCTTCTAACTGCTGAGCCATCTCACCAGCCTGAGTACAAATTTTTTTTAAAAAATATTTTCTTGCTTTTCTTAAAAGAAAGTCATGGGTAGGGAAAGTATCCTGAAATTCAGACTACAATAAGAAAATAGTACAGGTTGTTTTACAGAGACTAACATATGTGAATATTCCATACATATTTTATATATAACAAACTTGAATATTCCACTATATAACTTTTAAAGCTAAAAAGTTTGACAGCCCATAACTATAATGCCAGCACTAGAGAGAGAGAGAGAGAGAGAGAGAGAGAGCCAGGAGGAACAGGAATTCAAGGTTACTTTCAACTTAATAGTAAGGTTGAGGCTAGCCTGGGATATATGAAACCTGTCTCACAAAAACAAAACAGATTGAGGAAACATTGTTTAAGAGCATGCCACTAAAACATGAGGTGTACATAGACCAGAATATGGATTCCCAAGAACCCATGTAAATTCTAAGTAAACATGGTGGACTACCTGCAATTCCAGCCTAGGAGAACAGAGGCTGGATATCATTAGAGCAAGTTGGCTATATAGCAAGTGTGAGCCTATCCTGGGATACTGTGGTTAGCCATTTTTATGTGCTTTGGGTTTGAGTGAGATACAGCCTAATTGAATAAGACAGGAATGTCACTAAGATACTAAGATCAGTATGATGCTGACATCAACCCTGGGCCTCTATATGAACATGCACACATGCATCCTCACACCCATGCACAAAATCCCATATATGCAAAAAATGTGCATACACCTACATGAACAATGGAAAAAAGGAAAAGACAAAGAAACAAACAAAACAGCCACAACAAAAACAAATGCAATGAAAAAATGGCTTGCAATTTTTAAAAATGTATAAATAATTTTCACATACAGGTTTGGGAAAATAAAAATAATGTGCTTATTTTAAATCTATAGTAGAATTATCTTATTACTCTGAGTATTTTTGAAGTTTATTATCTAGTATACTAATTGTTTAAATAGTTGTTACTGTAAGTCTGATATGTGTTCAATATTAGAAGATTTCTTTGTTGGGTCTTATGTTGGCTACATCACAACAGCTCAACTATAAAATGAACATAGTCATAGCCCAACCTAAATTACTGAATGCAAAATAACTGCAAATCACTTTTCAAAGTACATGAAACTCTGGATACACTCAGCAAATGTTATTCCTATAAAGTATGAATATTCTTAAACGTGAAATGAAAAGCATAGCTTTCACTACATACATTGAATATAGAACCATGTGTCTGTATTTCAAACGTTTTCAAGCATCAAGAAGTATCTCCTTCGCTTCTAAGGAAGCAACCGATTTACAGATAATTACAAAGTCTTTTTATGCTTTTAGACCTCAAACCCCATAGCTTTAACATGAAGTTTTTTTTTTTTTGTAAACCTAAAGTTATGCTCCAAGTAGAAGACATTGTTTATTTACTTCCTTTTTTACTTATTCACTTATTCACTTATTTGCAGTCCAACAGAGAACTTATACTCATAGGTCAAAGTTTTGGGTCAATGAACAGAAATTCAAAAGAAAACTTACATTGTTTAAAGAGGAAAATATTAAATTCAAAACTCACCATGTTTGAGCACAGTGGAAAATCAAATTATTGTTTTTTAAATTAAACATAAAAATTTGGAGTTGGTTTGTAGAAAGCACAGAACACTATATGAGTTAGTTCTGCCAGAAAGTAATATGATTACATATATCGGCAAGTAATACAGCTTGCATAAAACTGCATTTTATAGCATCTTATACAGTATTGCTAGGCAGAAGTATATACTTAGAAGTATACATGTGTATATACCTTTTCCAGCAGCAGCTCATTTAAGTCCAAAGAAAAAACCCTTAGATATTTCAATATGCTTATGATAAAACCAAAATAGAAATTTGCTTAGTCAATTTCAAAAACTATCATCTCTCCATTTTCTCTTAAAATTCATTTTTATTTCAAATGGTTATTTCAATATGCTTATGATAAAACCAAAATAGAAATTTGCTTAGTCAATTTCAAAAACTATCATCTCTCCATTTTCTCTTAAAATTCATTTTTATTTCAAATGGTTTATAAAAAATATGATTGCGTTTTACATAAGACTAGTTTTTAACCCCTTGCCTAACAGCAAGTGAATAGGGAGGCACCAGTCCCCTAACAGCCATCTGAGGGTGGGCAGGATGCCAGGTAGAGGGACAAACCTGCAAGCACTGTTCTTGCTTGAGCTCCAGGATAGTTACCTTCCTTCCTGGATCAGGTTGGTCATGGAGACTCAGGAGCAGTCCAGGGAATGGGTGTGTCATGGTGATGGTGACAACTCCATGAAGATGTAGATAAAACACTCATGGACATCAACTGTGGACATTAAAACCCATCATGTATGTCCTCTGAGTGTGCAGTTTATTGTATAACTCATAAGCTTTTTAAAAAGTTACTTTTAAAAACATTGTTTTGATATTAAAAAGATATTAATCACACAATTAGAGGTGTATGACTATATAAAAATAAATAGAAACAGTTCTTGAATATATAAACACATGATTAATTTTATCATAGAGAAATAATTAAATCTTTTCAAACTACATTTTTTTAAGCCTCCAATCTCAAGGTTTCGAAAACTCCAAGAGCAAGAAGGGATGAAGATGGTGAGCTACTGCCCCATAATTCTGATAATAATAAAAACCAATAAACCAATAAATACATAAACCTAGAGATGGTAATTTAGAGGATTCTTCCAAAATGCCTGCCAAAATGACTAATGCATTTAATTTTGATCCAGCATTTGTGTTCTGTGGGATTCATTTTACAGATTCCCTTCCTTAAAATAAATGAAACACACCAGCATGCAGTTTCATTCTCATAGGTTAGGCTCTACCTGGAACCCAGCACTCAGGGGGTAGGAGCAAGGCCATTCTGCTATAAAATAGTGCTGGAGCTGCAGCCCTTAGAGGCCTAGGCTCGTTTCACCCTCCTCAAGACTTCCTTACACTACAACCCACATCCTCACCTTCACCCCCTGACACTCATCAAACTACTATTTCCACCAACTCTTTCATCCTAACAGCCAAGCATTGTCTTCTTTTGTTAAGACACACCGACAACCTACTCCTGAAGACTTAACACTTTTTATGATCTATCACTGCTTCTTACAAAATCTGTCAGATGTCTGGCTCCAACTCTAGGTATTGCAGGCACCCCTTTTCCTACCCATCAGGCTAGAGATTTCTTTCCTGGAACTGACTGGCAACTTGACTTTACCCACATGCCCACTGTCAAACGTGCCAAGTACCTCCTGGTCTTGGTAGACACCTTCTCAGGGTGGGTAGAGGCATTTCCCACAACTAACAAGAGGGCTCAGACACTCTCTGATCTCCTCCTTTGAGAGATCATCCCCCGATTTGGTGTCCCAGCCTCCCTCTAGTCAGACAATGGTCCTGAATTTTCTTCCCAGATTTCTCAAATTCTGTCTAAGGCCCTAGACATCCCCTGGTGTTTTCATATTCCCTGCCAGCCTCAACCTTCAGGTAAGATGCAAAGAACTAACCATTCTTTAGAAACCACTCTTGCTAAGCTATCACAGAAACTTTACGTTGATTGGGTAAAACTCCTACCTCTGGCTCTTTTCAGGCTACAAGCTTAAAAAGTGACCTCTCCTCATCTCGCCCTTTGAACTCATGTGTGGATGTTCTGGTCTTTCACCTAAATGCTCTCCCCTCCCACACCATCTACTCACCCCATTACTTTGCCATCTCCACCCTCTCCTATGGAACTTTGATGACCACCATCTACCCTGGCCACACACTGTCTCCTGTCTACTGTCTGTCAACATTGGAGACGAAGTCCTTCTGTCCACTCCAGACCATCGGCCCTCACCCCTCTCTCCCAAATGGCAGGGCCCTTTTAAGGTAATTCTCATGCCCCCTACAACTACTAAACTTGAGGGACTCTCTCATTGGGTTCATCTGTCTCACCTCAAACCTTTCATTCCTCTACCTAAAAATGACTCTTCTTCAAACATGTTGACCCTAACAGGACCGTGCTCTGTTAAGTTCCAGAAGATGTTGAGACCACCCACCTTGTCACCAACCCCAGTAAATGAGACTCCACTCTGGCAGCCATGCTTGACCTCACTGGATCAGGCATGGGTTTCTCCTCCTCCCCCTGCTGTTCATTTCCATCCAGGGCAGCAGCCCTTACATCTGGAGATTTGAGATTCAAGAAACTCCCACAGTCTTTCCAAATAGGGTCAGGAAACTGCTCCATAGACTGATGCCAGGAACTGTTCCAAACTGCTGTCATCCCTGTATCTGTTGCCCCATCTAAATATTATGATCTCTATACTTGCTTTCTCTTTGACCCAACAAAAGATTATTGTAGAAAATGGCCAGATGAATATGGGGGCTGTCCATATTGGTCTTGTCAGATACATATGCTAAGATCATGGACCAATCATTTCTTCTATCAACACCACAAAGACACTCTTCTTCTACATACAAGACTCATGGGATTCCAGCTGGGAGTCAGGAATTGTTGGTAAACTCTACTGTAAAAATCAACCCGGGTCCCCAGTAAGTACTATCCTTATCTAGAGAAAATCTGTCTCAATTACCCAACCCCTAGATATCAGGAAAGCAGGGGAAGTAATGAAACACTCCTCTGAGGTCCTTACCTCTTTGACATCACTCCTCACAGATGGCACTAACTTCTCATTTTGCCTTTTGCTTCAGACCTTGCGCTTGGCATATCAACTCCTAAATGTCACCAGACCTTAATGTCGATTTAAAGATTTCTGGTTATGCATACCCTTTGGAACTAACTCACAATTGCCACTTACAGCTTCTCCAGTGATAGTGCCAGCTAACCTTACCTCACCTTTTGTCAGCTGCCCTGACTTCCTCTATCCCTCTTTTTGGTGTGGCAAATCATTTTAAGACTTCTGGGACACCTTCTGTAGAAATGCTAAGCTCCCTAGACTGCACTAGAACCACAGCCCTTGATATATTATCTCTGCCACAATGCCCTGCAGTCCAGAACACATCAAGTCTTTGCGGCACTGAGGTATATCATTGCCTACCCATCAGCTGGTCAGGAGTTTGCAGGTTGGTACTCCTTTTCCTGGAACTGGGAGTAATCCAGGGAAACGAGACCCTGCCAATTCCAGTTGTAGATATGATAGCTGCCCAACATAAGAGGGCAGTTCAGGTTGTGCCACCCTTGATCTCTGTGGGAATAGCCATAGATGCTAGTACTGGAACTGCAGGGATAACAGCTTCCATAGCCAAATATAATAAATTTACTTTTGAGCTTGACTGTGGTTTTCAAAAAATGTCTGAAGCCATGCTTACTATCCAGAAACAGATTGATTCTTTGGCAGCTGTGCTGCTCCAGAACCGACGGGGGCTTCATGTCCTGACAGCTAAAGAAGGTGGTCTTTGCCTGTTCCTCCAAGAAGAATGCTGTTTCTACGTCAACCAATCTGGGATAATGAGAAATAAAATCCAGGAGCTACAGTCAGATATACAGAATTTCAGAGAACGTGAGACCCCCCCCCCCAGTTCTGGGATTTTCAAAAGCTCTATATGGAAGTGGATACTCCATTTTGTAACGCCCTTTCTAGTCATCCTCCTGGCGTTATTATTTGCTCCCTGCCTCATTAATCTTGTTTCTACATTCCTTCAACAACACATAGAAAAAAATTTCTAACCAAACTATTAATCAGTTCCCGTTACAGGATTACCAGGCACTGTCCGCAGAGGAACTTGATACGACCGTTTACCAAGTGGACCCCGATGGTGAAAGTCAGCTACACCCCAAAACTGACTACGCTCCTAGACAGCAAGAAGTATTTTAAGAGACAGGATGCCCCATTCCCTTTTCACCATTGGCTTCCCCCTCCCTTTTGTTCCTTCTCTTTATGATAGGAAAAAGAGAGGTATGTTGGTATCAGGGTATCAGCTCTGTAGATTGGCTCCAAACCCAGCGACATCACACATCGGAGACAGGAACCCACACATCTGTTGCCAAGGCAACCGCCATACATTACCAGAATCAACTTGGCTCACCTCTCCCACCTTTACCTGCGAGCAGTTATGTCACTAGACCCCTCTGACCTCTCCCCCGCCCCTTCACCACCACCTTTGCCCTTTTCTCCCACAATAAACCTCACATGGAACTGTTTTATTTGGGCCTGGTGTGGTCTGTCCTGACAAGAGCTGCGCTTCTAACACAACACTTTCTCTTCAAGCTATTGCTCTCTGCTCTTTGTGAGACTGGCCATTTGTCCCCCAGGAAACTGTTTTTCTACACTCAAATGTCTAGTCCAATGGTTTCACCATACTTGCTTACAAGGATCAACCTGGATGTTGTTTCTCAGGAACCATGTTTCATGACACTGGGTCTCATGCTTTTCTGGAGTTCTCCCATTATGCTAGGCTAGCGGCCCACTGGGGCCAGGGATCTGCGTGTCTCAGCCATGCAGGCACTGGGATTGCAAGCAAGGGGCCGCTACACCTCACTCTTCTATATGAGTGTTAAGGATCAAACTCAGGTCCACAGGCATGCAAGAAAAGCAGTTTTGCTCACTGAGCCATTTCGCAGTGCCCCCCACCCCCAATTCTTTTTATTATTATTATTATTATTATTATTAATCGAATGGCTATATTAAAATATTTTTACTGCTATTAATTTTTTTAAAAGATAGTTTACATTGTGTTTATGAGTGGGTTTCTTAGAGTTACTTTTGACCTGGATGTTTCTAGAAGGTACATGTGTTAGTGCTTGGTCCCTAACTGAGCGCTGTTAGGGGTGGCAGAAGCTTTGAGAAGCAGGCCCCAGTGAGAGCTAAGAGGGCAGTGTAGCTCTGTTCTTGGAGAGCTCTGTGGAACCCTCGAGCATCCTCCTCTCTCACTGTGGCTTCCTGCACATGAGGTAAGTAGTCTTGTTCTACCATGTTTTCTCTAGATTGTCATTCTGACTCAGCACACACCAAGTGACAGAGCCAGAGCTCACAGAGTGGAACCTCCTAACAGGGAGCAAAACAGACTTTCTGCTTCAAAGTTGATTATCGCTTGTGTTACAGTAATGGAAAGCCCACCAACACAGTCAATAATCACAAAGCATAATCTAATCCTGTCAGAAAAATTCATATAATCTTAGATCAAAATGTTTCTTTTTAGGCATTCAGTTATTTTAAGGGATATCATTCTATTGAGATATCAATATTCTAACTGGGTGATTTATAAGGAATTGAAGTTGATTTTTTTTTCCCTCAAAGTTCTGGGAACTGGGGACCTAGACAGAAGGGAGGCTTGTGGTAGGAATCTCAAGCTGCTACAACTTGCTGCAGAAAGCATAATGTACGGGCAGGCACGTGCAAAAGAGACAAACCCATCAAGGCAGTCCTCCTCTCTAAGAACCTTCCTCAGGAACCAAGCAGCATGGCTGGAGCCAGATCTCACTCCAGGAGAAACTCGCCAGCCCTCCTGAAGTCTCATGAAGACTCCACCTTGCAATATTGCTGTGGTGAGAAACTATGTTTCAATATGAACACTGCTGGGGACAAACCAATTGGAAACTATAGCAAGGAACATGCCTATATTTA
The DNA here is from genome assembly GCF_978045245.1 of Mus caroli. NCBI lineage: Eukaryota > Metazoa > Chordata > Mammalia > Rodentia > Muridae > Mus > Mus caroli. The sequence continues at coordinate 23,680,328 of NW_028227264.1, forward strand.
TCTTGAAATATAATTACTTAAAAATAATAAATAAGATAAGTTTTAGTTCCACACCCACCAAGACAAAACAAAACAAAATGCTGTTAAACAATCATGAACAGAACTTATAAAGAGCTGGAATAGTATTGGGGTTTTAAGTAGTATAGAAAGATAGCCACAAACCCTGCTTATTATTGTATTTGATGATGATGATGATGATGGTGGTGAAAATTCAGTATAAAAGATGGAACCTAGTATCACACATCTAGGCAAGTGTTCTACTACTGAGATACCAGGAATCCCAATACTTATATTTTATTTGTATCTTTATTTTTACATTTATTTATTGAGTGTATGTGTGTGTGTGGACAGGCACTTGCCATGAGACACATGTGACAACCAAAGGACAACCTGTGGGAATCTGCTCTCTCCCTTCACTATGACGAGCCATCTCATTTGCTCAGCTCGACATTTTCAAAGAAAACATCATGCACTCTACTATAAAAGCAATTAGCTTATATTAGAGATTAATGGTCTATAAAATTAAACTACAAAATAAAATTTATATGCCTCTTGAACACTGGATTCATTTTGTGTTGGGCAAGTCAGCATCTGCGGTGGCAGTAAGCAGTTCTATCTACCGCTTACTTTTCTCAGCTTAAAAATGTTCCAGCATACACCTAAGGCCAAGTGGCACCTTCCAGCCAATCTTGATTTTTAAAGCAATTCCTTCAGAAGATGAAGCTGTTGAATAGAAACTGAACCACACTCTTGACATTTATTTTCCTATTCACCGTGAGACCCATGGCTCATTTGCGTTTCACTCAGGTGCCATATGGCTGGGAGGACAATGTTAATCTGAAATTTACATCAAATCCTTTCCATTTTTAGCTTGAAGTTTAAATCCTGAATGATCATTAGCAATCAAGACAGAGAGCTAAGGTTGCCTAATTTTCAAGGACTTTGTACCCAAATGACAAACCTTCTTAAGGACCTTTTCTCTCTCCTGGCAGCTCTCAGTGGCCGGCCAATCAAAACTCCCAGCCAGCCTATGTGATCTCTGTTCTCATCTAGAACTAAGAATGATCTCTCATGCTGGGGCAGTGGTGGTGCACACCTTTAATCCCAGCACTTGGGAGGCAGAGGCAGGCGGATTTCTGAGTTTGAGGCCAGCCTGGTCTACAGAGTGAGTTCCAGGACAGCCAGGGCTATACAGAGAAACCCTGTCTCGAAAAACCAAACCAAACAACAACAAAAAGAATAATCCCTTGTGCCATCGTGGGCCCTAGCCCCTCTAGAAAAGGTGAATGCTGGGTATTAGATCAAGGTAAACTGCCTTGTTTACTCAGTGTGGACCCTCTTGGATTTTAGCAGCCAATCAATCTTGGTTGCAGTCGTTTGCACCTTTTAAAAAGTCAGGAGAAAGGAAATATTTTCTTCTTTATTTTGCCCCTCACTTGTCTGTTGCCTTTTCTTGGATACAGGGTGAAAATTAGGTTTCACAGTTTAAAAACAATTCTCATACCCATGGCCTCCCTTGTTCGCATCTACATTAGCTCAGCAGTATGTAGTATGGCAAAAGTCTCACTTGAGAAAATTCTTGGTGTTCTATAGTTACACTTTGTTATTGATAATAGAGTTCTCTTCATGTTTATTTTCCTTTTTGGCTTTACTAACCAAAGCATTCAAACAGGCATGAAGAATGAAGACCCAAGGTGCACACAATACCCACCACTGCCCCAGGGATTAAAGAATTTACAGGCCTCAGGCATGCACTTAGTCTGTCTGATTCACAGAGAATTTGGTTACCCTATGTCCCTGGATGGTGGCTGCTAAAATCCCTTGGATTTCCTCCAATGGCAGAAGTAACTTTGCTGTGATTTAATCAAAAATGCCTGCCTAAGCAGAACTCAAAACCACTCTAGGGATTAAGATTATGGCTCAGTTGTTTAAGCACTTGCTTTGGGAACACGCATACCTGAGTTCAATCCCCAACACCCGGGGCTGGGGAGCTAGCTCAGTGGTTAAGAGCACCGACTGCTCTTCCGAAGGTCCTGAGTTCAAATCCCAGCAACCACATGGTGGCTCACAACCATCCATAATGAAATCTGATGCTCTCTTCTGGAGTGTCTGAAGACGCACTACAGTGTACTTACATATAATAAATAAATAAATACTAAAAAAACAATCCCCAACACCCCAACACATTCAAAGCACAGTAACCATAGCAGTGGGTGGGGCCAGAAGGGTCTCTGGAACTCACTGACCAGACAGTCTAACCTAATTGATGAGCTGTGTGTTCACTATGGATTCTCTTACACAGAGTGAAAGGACAGGCCTCCAAGGAGATGGACACCATTCCTGAGGGTAATACTGTCAGCCAGCCTCCTCATGCCTATGCACACATATATTTATTTCAAAACAAAATAAACAAAACCAAAAACATCTGACAGTGACCGGATGATTCCGTTTTTTTAATGCTCGTTGACTATTATCCCTCATTAATACCAGAGCAGACCATGTCACGGGGTGCCTCTTTTCCTCTACATCATTGCTAACGTAAATAATCAACTGGAATATCAACATATGCTAAGTGCCACTGATAACTGAGTTGGGGCATTACCACAGTCATGAGAGCCAAACAAAGTTATTAGGGTTTTTTTTATTGCTGTTGTATTTGTTTATACAGATAAGAATATTGAGCCTTGGGTTGTATAATTTGTCCCAAGCCACACATCCTGGTATGGTGGTGGCCAAGATCTGAACTTCAGTTGTCTGTCTCCATTACTTGACCTCCTGACCTCTTTGCTTTTGGAACATAGTATTTTCAAATTATAGAGAGCTTGGTATGGCTTTGGCACTGGTTGCACTCTCAGTTTCTATACCCTAAGAAGCACATTCCTAGAGAATTTAGGTGTAAAGAGTGGCTAGGAAAGTTGTAGGACATTAAGTGAGAAGAAACATCAATGAAGTGTGAGTGAGTGAGCCTGCCCCATCGCAGATGCCTCAGCATGGTCCTGCTTGGGAACTCGTGCAATCTGAGTAGACCTTACACTTGCACGAGTTCCCCTACACCATGTCACAGAAGGCTTTCTCACAAGCCTGACAGGTTATGGGTAGACAGTAACAAGCCCTGTTACTCATTCCTTGTAATTAAAGTTTTAATGACACAGAAATTATCCTGTAGTGGCTGCTGCAGTAGTGATACACTTAACATAATAATTTAATTGAATAATAAATATATAATATATAATTATATATAATAAAATAATTTAACTTAATAATAAATTAAATATAAATAAATTAAATAAAGGTAAACAGCAATTCCCTTAGTCGTATTACCCGCTTTTCAAGTGCTCAGCAACCACATGTGGCCATGGACTACAAAGATGGACACTGCAGGTAGAGAACATTCTCATAGCTCAGACGGCCCCACTGTGTCTGTGAGTTTAATTTATACAACCACACAGGATCATTCTGTGGGACACTGTTTCCAAAAATGCACACGATATCAAAGAATAAAATAAACAAATAAATAATTATTTTACCTAAATAGTAGTTAAAACATTTATGAGCAATCTGTGAACAGGATAGTCACCATATTATTTACTATTATTATTATTACTATTATTATTAGTGTGTTGTGGTGTATGTATGTGCATGTGTGTGTGCATGTGCCCATGTGGACATATGTGAAGGCCAGAGGTGGTTAGGATGTTTTTCTTTGATCACTTCTTTATCTTTTTGTTGTTGTTGTTGTTATCAAAAAAGTGATCAAAGTAAAATATGAATATAAATGTGCATTGTAACCTTCACTATATTTAAACAGATATGTTGTGGTTTAAATACTTTTCCGAACGTCCTACCCACTTTCTATGGTGATAAGTAGAAAATTTTAAGAATGCACACATTCAAATTCAACACTTGTAAGTCCTTTGAGATTCACTGTCTGTCTGTCTCTCTCTCTCTGTGTCTCTATCTCTGTCTCTATCTCTGTCTCTATCTCTGTCTCTGTCTCTGTCTCTGTCTCTCTCTCTCATACAATACATCCTGACCATAGCCTCCCCTCCCTCCCTGAGATCTTTGTTCTCTTATCTAAGCCATTGCCAGTACTATTGAGTGAAATCTACCAATGGCTGAGTTAATGGAGAAGACACTGAAGGGCTTTCCCTGGACTCCATGTAATACATTTCAAAGGTTTTCAGCAGTCAGGTAATTTGTATAAAATTCCTCTGTGTTGGCACCCAACCTGTACTTCCTTTCTTGACCACAGTGTCCTAATGCAATGACCAGTCACCTCTCCAGCAGAATCTGAGTAGTAAGACACAGACAATCTCTTTCTTTGTTTTAGCTGTTCTGGGGTATCCCAAGCCTGCCACATGTATAATGGATGTACCTCTTAAAGTTGTGGTTCAAAACCTCTTGAAATTGTGGTGCAAATATTTTGAGTGAAAGAGTTCCAGAATAAAATCTAGAAGGTATCTCAGTCAGAAAAGTTGTCACCTTGAAAACATGAGGACCAGAACCTCTCACCTTCTCCTTACAAAATTGTTGGCATGGTACTTGTTGTCCCAGGCTGGGTAAGCACAGATCACTGCATCTCTGAGCCAGTAAGCATTGCTTTATTTGAGAAATTCCAGGCCAGAGAAAGGTCTATCTTCAAAAACCTGAAGTTGACTTCTGCCCCCAACCCGCCCTCCCCCACACACCCACACACACACACTCCAGTCTCAATATAATATCTTCTTCTGGTGGGCTCAAAGTTGTTAAAGAAAGAACCTCTTCCAAAATTCTATGTAAGTAAATCTGCATTTTACTTTAGTGGTTTGACCGTCAGCATTCTTCCATACAACTATACTATACAAGAAAGACAGACAACCATGCTTCACACTATATTGTAAACATCTGATAGTACTTCAGACTTACATGATTATTTTGTGAGCTGTGGAGAGACAAAATGGGGTTCCCCAGTTGTGAAGCTTGCCCGAATTCCAGAGTCTGCAATTAGGCACTTGAGAACCATTAACATTGTCGTTGGTTAAGGTCTGCTGACTCTTCTGCACTGAGCTTCCTTGTCGAGCTCCTCTCTGTGCAGGCCATTAGCTGTGTTTGCTGATGGCTTTTTGGTGCCAGGCATAGCTATAATAACTGAGAATCCAATTGTTGGATAACAAATAGTGCTTACCCAGGATGAACTCACCTTGATGGGGAAATCATAGATCTACAACAGGAGGAATGTCATCACAGAAGCACAGCATGATGTTACGGAGCACCCAATTCCAGATGTGTCACCTCCCATTTCCCCTAGTATTTAATGAATTAATTTTTAAAGATGCATCAGCACACAGGTATAAATCTGATTCCAATAACATTAACGTGCAAGTCATATATCTTGCCATTATCTCATAGCAATTATGAAGTTTGGAGTCTGTTTGAGCCAAGGAATGAGAAGGAGGAGGAGGAGGAGGAGGAGGAGGAGGAGGAGGAGGAGGAGGAGGAGGAGGAGAAGGAGGAGCTTCCCTTCCTGGGATTTTCCTGCTTTCACTTCTATCACTATATGCATTCCCTGACATGAACTTGGCATTGAGGTAGCAGTCAGGGCACAATCTGGGTTTTAGTCATTGGGGACATAGTTTTCAGTCACAATACCCACTGTCCCTAATGAACCTCACTGCTACCTGTTTAGGCTCAAGAAGCTGATTTTTTTTAATTTTTATTTATTTATTTATTTATTTATTTATTTATTTTTATGAGACAGGGTTTCTCTGTGGTTTGACCATCAGCATTCTGGAACTCACTTTGTAGACCAGGCTGGCCTCGAACTCAGAAATCCGCCTGCCTCTGCCTCCCAAGTGCTGGGATTAAAGGCATGTGCCACCACTGCCCGGCACTTATTTTTATATAAACCTTTTTTCATACAATATCACTTTCCCCTCACCTCCCAAGGTCTTCCCCACCTCCCTATCCACCCAACTCTATATCCTCTCTTTCTCTCTCTTTTAAAAAAAGCAACACCCAAGAAACTCACATACAAAAAGAAAAACCACCACCACCAACAACCAAAATCCCACAAAATCAGTCAGAAACCAAAATATACAAACAAATGATCAATAAGGTAAAAAAATACCCGAACACAAAAATGAAACAAAAAAAAATCTACAAAAATACCCTTGACTTCAGTTTGTATTGTCCGTCTACTGTTGGACATGGGGCCTGCCCTTAAACTGTGGATAATATACTCAGTGAGTCTCCACTGAAGAAAACTAGTTTTTTCCTTTGCAAGTGGGTATCAATTATAGATAGCTTCATGGCTAGAGGAGGGAGCCCATGACCACCCTTCCCATCTCAACCCAATTCAACACTTGGGCTCCATCTGCCTTGAGCCTGAGGAGTAAAAATCTTAACCAAGGACTCAGGACCACTGACCTGTGCAGACTCAAGTTCAGGGAACTTTCCGTCTTTCAAAGTGCTACCAGGAGGCCATGCTGTTACTCTTTCAGAGATCTTCCCAGTCAGTATTCACTAATGTGGACAAGTACTTAAACCTCCCTTAGTGCTCTGAGTTTTGCTTTTTTAAAAAACATGCAGAAATATCCACAGTCATTCCTAGTTTCTATGCTACAACTTTGCTCCCAGTGGCAATGAGCCCAGAGCCCATCCAGGAGAGAGAAGACAGCAAGAAATGTGGACACAATGGCCCAGATACACAGAACAGGGCCTTTATGTGGCACCATTGCTCACACTGCCTACCTGAAGGCCCGGCAAAGTCTGTTTTTGAATGTCTATGCCTCTCTCTGGCCTGCTTAACACCTACAGTTCTGAACTCTAACTTATACTATTCTCATCTGGAGAACTTTTTCCAAAACTAGTGCTTGTGACTCACTTAGCAGCTGGAATGGAAGATATGGTAACTGTCCATTTTTTTGTGTTTCCCTGGAGATTGACATGCAGCTAGAGGTGTGTTATCATGTGTCCCTCCCTTCTGTGTTCCTAAGCTCCATTTTCCAGCCTAGAGCTATGCTTTTCAAAGTTGCTTTTATTATGGAATACACAGGAAATAAATTAGAGCATAATTGTTTAAATTATAGCAAGAAGCTGCAATGGCGGGTTCAAGAAGACTCCAGTTCTCAAAATGGCCTCTGTTGTGCTCACCTTGTCCAGCAAGAAAAGACGCAACACGGTCGGATTCTTCTCAACGGCCTTTCTTTATTTCAGGAACACCTCCATGCTCCGAGGGAACTCTGGAAACCCCGGGAGGACTGCTTATATCCACCCCAGCACTGGGGAGAGCTATGTGTCCTCCTGGGATTCATCAGTCTGTTGGCACTTTGATATGTAACACCCGCTCGGGAGGGGTTGGAGCCAGATTCGGGCTGGTGCCTGCGCAATGGCGTTGTTTATGGTGCCGATGTACGGAGGTCGGCACCATCTTTTGGGCATGCGGCTGCCTACATCTCCCCCTTTTTTGTTTAATAATATGATGCTGGACTAGGTCTGGGCAAGTCTGTCCATCGGCCACGGCTCCTGTCTTAGGTCGATCCTTTCATGTCACAGCCTTACCGGTCCTAGGGTTACCCTATCGCCACTGGGCCCCGTGTCTTAGGTTGGTCTGTGCATAAAAGAAGTTGCCCGTCTCTGGATACCACAGTGCTGTGTGACAGTAACTGCTAAATGACCTAGGGCGAACTCTACAAAAGAGGAACTAAACTTCAGGGGAGACGCCCTCTTTAATTGCCATCAATGCTTGGTACACCACTGCCTTGTACTGAGCATGCTCTCGCTTGCCAGACACAAAAGACACAACCCAGGAGGACCACTGCTCCCCAGGCCAAAATTCCCGCCCACTCCTTAAACTATGAGAAGGCATTGGTGATCCAGGAGGTGAAGTCCCCCAAGGTGACAGGGTCAAGCCGAGTGCTGTTGAGTTGGCAATCTGGAGGAGCAGCTTTCTGGACAACTGCTCCGCTTTAGCTGACCAATTTCCTACTCAGATAAGAGGCGAATCTGTTCAAGAGACTGAGAGAAATTAGCTTATACAACTTTATACAAGGGGCACCTAATGGGCATAGGTGGCAAACATTTCAAAATCTACTATAGGCACAAAGGTGAGAAGCTTCACAACCACAGCAGTATACCCTGCCAACATTCTGCTAACAAACGTGTCCTTCTGGAACTATTACAATCTATATCTCTGTCGGGGGTTGTAATTTTCGCATCAGCCTCTCTGGTACCCAAATGGGGTGTTCTTGACTTTGTGGAAAAACACAAACAGCTCCCCTGGATCTCAAAATAACGGGATCTGGGCCATACCATTTTCCAGTTAGGACATCTTTCCATTTGACATCCTGTTTAAGGATAGGCGAGGTCATGGCATGCCTATCTGCAGCCGAACGACCATGTTCATCCAGAATTAAAAAATTTAAAGTAAAGAGAACTAAAGATAATTGTTCTTTGGGTGGCTGGCCATGGGCGATTCCCCCTTTTTGTTTTTGTAAGAGTTCTTTTAAGGTTTGATGTGCTCTTTCCGCAATGCCTTGGCCCTGTGGATTGTAGGGAAGGCCAGTAGAGTGACTAACCTGCATTATTTTGCAAAAGGTTTGGAATGATTTTGATGTATATGCGGGGCCATTATCAGTTTTTAAACTATCTGGCCTTCCCCAAGCTGCCCAGGCTTCTAGGCAATGGCCAACCACGTTGCGGGATTTCTCACCGGACATGGGGGAGGCGAAAATGACACCTGAACAGGTGTCAATTGAAACATGAACATATTTTAATCTTCCAAATGCTGAGACATGAGTAACATCCATTTGCCACAGTTTTAGAGGAAGCAATCCACGAGGGTTAATACCAACATGAGGAGGGTGGTGAAATTGTACACACTGTGGACATTGTAACACCACATCTCATGCTGAGGCTCGAGAGATATCAAATTTCTGCTGAAGTGTAGCAGCAGGAACATGATACAATCGATGAAAATCTTTTGCAAGCTTCAGTGGGGTGGCATAAAAAATAAATTCCATGTGAGTGCTAGCGTCCAGTAAGGCATTTCTTTCTGCCGTAGGGCATGGCAAGGTAGAGTGAGCTCGTATATGTTGAATAAAGATTTATGTGTTCTTTTCCAAATCAATTTTTGTAACTCTAATAAGATGGTGCACACAGGGCTGGTAGGTCTAATGGGTCCTGCAATTTCTAAAGCACTCACTGCATTTACTACATAAGCCAAATCAGAGACTAGATTAAAAGATTCCTTAAAAGCTTTGAATACTTCCAACACAATTTTACATTCAGTAAGTTGTGGGGTGCCAGGATTGTATTGAAAAAGAACAGGTTTTTGAGAATTAACTACATAGGCACCAACACCTGTTTTAGAACCATCTGTATAAATATCCAATGCACCCGATATGGGTTTAGATGCTGTGACTTTGGGGAAAATCACTGGATGTTCACTAAAAAATTGTAGCAAAGGATCTTTGGGATAATGATGACCTAATTCCCCATCAAAACTACAGCGCAATAGAGCCCAATCATCTATCAAAGAACTTAGAATCTGTATTTGATTAGCATTATAAGGTGTAATGATTTTCTGAGGGGGTGCTGCAAAATGTTGAATACATGATTTAATGCCCAAAATCGCTAATTGAGCTACAGCAATGGGATAATATTCAAGGGTTTTATTGGGAGATACATGAGGATAAATCCACAATAGAGGACCTGACTGCCACAACACTCCTGTTGGTTGACGGAATGTCTTCAAAATGCATAAGAGGATGTCTTCTCCCTCTTTCCATCTATACAGTTTGGCCTTTTCTAAATACCTTTCTACCTTTTCTAATGCTACTCGGGCCTCAGGGGTGAGAGCACGAGGTGACAAAAGCTGTGGATCGCCCTTCAATATATCAAAAAGAGGGATTAATTCAAAATTTGATAGCCTCATATATGGATGAATCCAATTTATATCACCTAGCAATTTCTGGAAATCATTTAATGTTTTTAAATGATCTTTACGTAATTCTATCTTTTGAGGTGTAGTAAAATGTGGAGTAATTCGAGCACTCAAGAACTCTTCTAAATTTCCCATTTGAACTTTATCAGGAGCTATAAATAATTGTTTCATTTCTAATTCTTTTACTAGCTTAATATAGGCTTCATCTAAACTTTCTTTATTCTTTGAGGCAAGAAGGACATCATCTACATAATGTACTATCCTTAACTTTGGGAATGCATCACGGACAGGTTGTAGGGCTTCTCCTACAAAAAGTTGACACATAGTAGGACTGTTTGCCATCCCTTGAGGTAAAACTATCCATTGATACCGTTTATCAGGCTCTTCATTATTTACAGAAGGAAGAGTAAAGGCAAAGCGCTCACTATCACACAATGCAAAGGGAATAGAGAAAAAACAATCTTTAATATCAATGATTATAATAGGCCACTCTTTGGGCAAACTAGAAAGTAGGGGCAGACCCCTCTGTATGGGGCCCATAATCTGCATTTGATTATTTATTGTTCGAAGATCATGCAGGAGCCTCCATTTGCCTGATTTTTTCTTAATCACGAATATGGGTGTATTCCAAGGTGACTGGGAAGGTTGAATATGTCCTAATTTCAATTGTTCCTCTACTAATTCTCTGGCAGCTACTAATTTTTCAGAGGAAAGAGTCCATTGAGGAACCCATACAGGCTCCTCTGTTTTCCAAGTAATGGGTATACCACCCTCAACGGCCCCTAGGAAAAACCCAATACCTTTTTATCTTGTTTGAACTTTGTGGGCACTGACCTAGTCATGCCTTGTAATGACTTTCCTAACCCTTTTCCTGGGGTGTAGCCCATATTAGACATAATTTCTCGGGCCTGTGGGGAATACTCATTAGTTAGTATAAGATCCATTTGGGTTAAGACATCCCTACCCCATAGGGTCACAGGAATATCCACAATATAAGGAAAAAATTTCCCTGACTTACCTTCCTCATGTTTCCAAGTTAATTCCTTAGCACTTATAAGGGGAGCAGTCTTATAACCTAGACCGCGGAGGCTTTGAGATGATGTTTGCGAAGGCCATTTTGGCGGCCAATCATGAGCGGAGATAATACTGCGATCTGCACCTGTGTCTAGCAACCCCAGAAAGGATCGTCCTTCAACCTCCAAAGTTAACATGGGGCGATCTCCTAATTCCACTGATAAGAAAGTGAACCAAGAACCTGTAGAACCTAGTCCACTCTCTCCTCTTATTATTTGCTGGAAAATTTTTATGCAAACTTGGCAATAGTAATAATTGAGCAATTCTATCTCCTGGAGAGATAGCTGAAATACCACTGGGGGAGGCCACTAAGATTTTCACAACCCCCGTATAATCTGGATCAATCAATCTGTTTGCAATCAGTTTGCAATCTGGACTTGCAAACTTTATATGCCCCAATATAGGGAATGCCAGGGCCAAAAGAATGGGAATGGGTGGGTAGGGAAGTGGGGGGCGCTATGGGGGACTTTTGGGATAGCATTGGAAATGTAACTGAGGAAAATATGTAATAAAAATATTAAAAATTAAAAAAAAATGATTCTGTGGGACCCTGCAAGATTTTCATAAGATTGCCTGAGACTGTGCCTTTGTTCGGCAATGCCTTCCATGCTTTGGTAGCTACCTCATTCATTTGGGCATAGACTGCTTCAGGGGTAATTTGTAATCCTTTTAAAGCAGAAGATGAATGGCCAAGCAATACTCCTACAGTGTCTTTGGGAAGTGGGCCTTTAAAATCTGTATCTATGGGCTGTACCCCCATCTGTGGGGTTAATACGAGTCTGGTGGTGGAGTGGAGGTCCAATCCTGTGGAGCCAGTAGTGGCTCTCCGTGGTCTCTCGGACGACGGAGAGATGGCCAAGATCTCGTCTGGTCTTTCTGAAGAGCCCCATATATTTGAGGGCCCTGGGAACGTGGGCCCCACTGTCCGTTTTTTGGCCTAGTGCCATTATATCCTGCTTGTAATGGTCGGCCTTCTATGTCCTTTGTTGACCTGCACTCATTAGCCCAATGTTTTCCTTTTCTACATTTATGGCATATTCCTGGCTGTCTAGGTTTATCTAATGGAGTCCTTTTCTCATTTTTGGGGCATTGTCTTCTAAAATGTCCTCTCTGGCCACATTTATAACAAGTATCATTATTAGATCTACCCAATTGTACCACAGCTGCCGCCAGACCTGCATTGGTTAACGGGCCCCCTAGTTCTCTGAAAACCTTCATCCAAACTTCTAAACCTTTATGTTTATAGGGTGTAATAGCTGCTCTACACTCCTTAGTGCATTTCTCATACACTAGCTGTTTTACTAAAGGCATAGCTATATCAGGGTCTCCAAAAATTCTAGCGGCTGCTTCAATGAGGCGTGCTGCAAAGTCTGAAAATGATTCTGATGATGTACTAACCAGAACCCCGGAGCTCTTGTCTCTAGCTGCATATGTATCGAAAGATGGCCTAGTCGGCCATCACTGGAAAGAGAGGCCCATTGGACTTGCAAACTTTATATGCCCCAATATAGGGGAATGCCAGGGCCAAAAGAATGGGAATGGGTGGGTAGGGAAGTGGGGGGTGCTATGGGGGACTTTTGGGATAGCATTGGAAATGTAACTGAGGAAAATATGTAATAAAAATATTAAAAATTAAAAAAAAATGATTCTGTGGGACCCTGCAAGATTTTCATAAGATTGCCTGAGACTGTGCCTTTGTTCGGCAATGCCTTCCATGCTTTGGTAGCTACCTCATTTATTTGGGCATAGACTGCTTCAGGATAATTTGTTTGATCTAAAGCAAAATGTCCTAAACCTAGAAGCATGTCTGCATCCCAATGTTCTGAGGATCTTGTCCTGTGGCTAAATTTGCTGCTGCCTGACTGTTTGCATATTCATAGGACAAGGACTTCCAATCTAAACACTGTCCGGATGACAAACAAGCCCGAGCAATATTATTCCAGTCCCCCGGGGTGAGGCAATATCTAGCAAGCGCCTCGACCTGTGCAACTACAAAAGCTGCACTCACCCCATAGGTACGGACTGACTCAGCCAGCTGCTTAATAGTTTTAAAATCTATTGGCTCATGATACTGTCGTCCCTGGCCATCTAAGAATACAGGGAAAGTCAGTTCAGCTTCCTTCCAAACCTCTGGGCACAATGAGGTACCTTGTTTACCAGCTTTTGTGGATTCCTTTTTTCCTATATACTCAGGGTTAAGAGGTGGAGCGGTCGGCACTTTACTCCTTTGCCAGCCGACCCCCCTTTCTTCGTACCTATCCCTCTCATACCGAGCTGCCTCTTCTTCTAGGTCAGCTTCCTCATCTTTATCAAGCTCTGAGTCACTGGAGTCAGAACTTGCTGAACTTATTGTTAAGTCTTTTAATGAGGGATATCCTTTTGCTATTTCCTTTCCTTTCTCATTATTTCCTTTTCCTTTTGAATTTTCCTTTCCTCCCTTTTCCTTTTCTCTCTTTTTCACCCCTTTTCTTTCTTTTACTTATATGTTTCCTATCTTCCTCTGACATACTTTCTTGTTCCATAAAAATTTTCTGACCTGCCTTAACTGCTCCTATTACCCAAAAGCAGAGGCCAGAAATTACAAAAAACAAAACAAAAACACTAAGAGCTACCCACACTGGGTCTACGGGTAAGAGAATCATATCCCTCCTTTTAACCAGGGATCAATTTGGGGAGACTTACCAGTACCACCATTCCTCAGCTGAAGAGTTCTGAATCCATGAAATCCTCCATTCCCCATACGGGCCACCACTTTGTTGTGTTCACCTTGTCCAGCAAGAAAAGACGCAACACGATTGGATTCTTCTCAACAGCCTTTCTTTATTTCAGGAACACCTCCGTGCTACCGGGGAACTCCGGAAACCCCGGGAGGACTGCTTATATCCACCCCAGAGCTACGTGTCCTCCTGGGATTCGTCAGTCTGTCGGCACTTTGATATGTAACACCCACTCGGGAGGGGTTGGTGCCAGATTTGGGCTGGCACCTGCGCAATGGCGTTGTTTACGGTGCCCGTGTACCAGAGGTCAGCACCATCTTTTGGGCGTGCAGCTGCCTACAGGCCTCAAATTGGAGGTGCCCTGGGTGGCCTACCTGACCTCAGACTCTCCTTGAATAACTCCTCCCCTTTCTCATCCAACCCTCCCTATAGGCAGGGAATTTCTACAGAGTGAGCCCTCCGGGTATGCATAACATTGTAGGTACAGAGTAACAATAAATCAGGTAAGGAGGAGTCCTCACACTTCTACCTGGTGAACTGGGCTCAGGCACTTCTGGGGTCAAACAGGTATCTGGTCCAGTACACAGGACATGGATAGAAACTTCTTCAGAGCACAATGACCCAGCATGTGTCTCTGCTTGAAATGTTAACTCAGCAAAAATCCTGGTCATGTTGTATAATCCTCAACCCAGAGTCATCTCAGAAGAGGTGAGCCTCAATTTAGAAATTGCCTTCATCTGTAAGAAATTATCTTGATTGATGATTGATGTGGAAGAGCCAAGCCCACTGTGGGTAGTAGCATCCTTAGGCAGCCTAACCTAGGGTATATAAGAAAGTCAGTAGTGTTAGCCAGTGAACCAGTAAGTAGAAGAGCATTCTTCTGTAATTTCTGCTTCAGATACCTGTTTGAGTTTCTGTCCTAGCTACTCTTAATTCTAAACTGTAACCTGGAAGTAAAAGCCAAACAAACCCCTTCTTCCCTTAAGTAGCTTTTTGTCAGTGTTTTATTGGAATAACAGAACAGAAACTGAGCAGATTCTTTGCCAGCCCACAGTGTATTGAAGAGCTGAGCACATAGACACAAAGATGAATTACACAGTTGTCATCCTATTAGCATTTCTGACTTTCATTGCATTGAAAAGACCTTATTGGGTGGTATCATAAAAACAACTCATTTTATTTGCTTTACCAACCCAGTAAAAGTTTATCTTTGGCTCAGTGGGTAAAAAATTCACTACCCAATCATGAGTGCTGAGTTCACTGCCCTGTCTCCACATAAAATCCGTGTTAGTAGTAAACTCCTATAATCCCACCAATAGAAGGTTCAGCTGTAGACACAGGTAGATGCCTTATCAACCAGCAAGTCCAGACTTCAGTGTCAGATCCCACCTCATAAACAAATTAAAAAGTAGATAAATAAATAAATAAGGCTGAAAGTGAAAGAGGAGGGCATCCAAGCCAACCTCTAGTCTCCACACATGTGTGTCAAAGTGAATGCATGCATACATGAGCACAACACATATGTACAGGCATACACACACCATGAGTCAACACATATGTACAGGCATACACACACCATGAGTCCATACTCAAAGATTTTTAAAGCATGTTTTTACTCCACTAGTTATGTGTAGAGACACCTGGCACTCCTGAAATTCTTTCTTCATCTAGGAAGTGAGAGGATTTTTACCAGATCATCTGCATGCTTTCTCTTATGCTGATGATACAACAAGAAATGGAATGTGCCAGTGAATATTCTGAGTTCTGGAGCATTCCATTCAGATTTTGAAGACAGTTATACAGGCTCAGACTTTAATCCCTGCTGAATAAAGTAGGATTGCTGCAAATTTCAAGGCTAGCCTGTGTTGCACAGTGAGATCCAGGATAGTCTGGGCTAACAAGGGAGATGCTGCTTCAAAAACAGAAACTAAAATACATATAAAATCAGATTACCAAAGCAGAAGCTTGAACTGATACATGCTTAAGGTGTCTGTAGCAGCATTATACATAAAAAAGGGGCCCAACCCGACTGTGTCTTGCCTAAGTAACAGTCAAAATGTGGTAACTCTTTGTGATTGGCTATTAGATACTCCTTGAAAAAAAAAAGGAGATTCTATTAAACTTAACAACATAGATAAAGCTTGAAGAAATTATTGTAAGTGAAGTAAGCTAGGGATGGGAGCATACATAGCTCAGTTGGTAGAGTGTCTAGCAATCATGAAGCCTTGGGACCAATTCCCAGCACCACATAAGCCAGACATAGTGGTAGATATCTATAAGCACACCCTTGGGAAGGTGGAGGCAGGAGGTTCGGAACATCAGGACTATATAGTTTGGGATCAGTCTGGGATATAATGTGGTAGTTTAAATAATAATGTCCCTCATAGGTTCATATATTTGAATGTTTAGTCACCAGGAAGCAGCACCATTTGAAAGGATTTAAAGGATTAAGATTCCTGGCTTTGCTGGAAGAAGTGTGTCAGCCACTATTGGGTGAGTTTTGAGGTTTCAAAAACCCATTCAAGGCTCAGTCTCTCTTTCTGCCTATGGATTAAAGTGTAGCCCTCAGCTACTGCTCCAGTGCTTGCATGCATGCACCATACACCCTGCCATGATGGTAATGGACTAATCCTCTGAAACTATAAGCAAGCGCCCAGTGAAATGTTTGTGGGGTTTTGTTTTATTAATCAGAGTTACCTTGGTCATGGTGTCTCTTCACAGAAATATTAACAATGACTAAGGCAGAAACTATTTCAAACAGGAAGGAGAGAGAGAGAGAGAGAGAGAGAGAGAGAGAGAGAGAGAGAGAGAGAGAGAGAGGCTAAATACACAATGATAGCAGGCATATGATTCTAATTGTGTTGAACTAGAATAGTCAAGTTCAATTCATGAATTCACTGCAGTTATGTTTGCTCATACAAGACCTGCACAAAATTGGTCCTCTCTCTGTTTCATTATGCACGGGGGAGGGGCTCATGAGGCCCTATCCTTATTATTATTAGTGGGTGCTGGAGAAAAGGGTCACTGCTTTAAACAGTGTAGTCACTGAACAATTGCCCATGTTCCAGGAAAGAAACCCCTCCTTTTGCAAGCAATCACAATTAAACCAAGTGAGTCAAAAAAAAAAAAAAAGCAAAAAGCAAATTAGGAGGAGGCTTGTTGGTAGAAGGGTTTCAGGATGATGTAAATGAGAGTAATGGTGGCTGAGAATGTCCAAAGTAAGTACACACATGAGTAAAACTGTCAAAAACAATTTTTACTTAAAATTAAGCTTCATAGGAACAGAAGGCATAAAACTTTGTCACCAAAGGCTGGAAATTCAGAGCTGCTGTCAGAGAGCAGTGTTCGTGTTGTCCAAGTTTTAACAATGGGCAGTGATGCTTGACACGAGATGTGGATTTATTTCAAAGGGTTAAAACAGTGATAATCTGGTTCCCGTGTACATATCGCATATCTAGGT